>NC_053397.1:53157374-53251815 GCF_905171765.1 Bufo bufo | reverse complement strand
GATCAGCGATATCAGACTGCCTGGGGCCGGACCCCGAGTTGTTGTTGCGGCGGAGACCAGGTGACATTGCAGTTCCTCCTGTCTCGCCGCCTTCAAGCGACTGGGACAACGAAGGAGCTGCAATTACCCCCGCCCGCCTCCGCAATATCGGGGGCGAACAGTGAATAGAGCTCTTTCCAATCCTTGCCCTTATCCTGAAGATAGGCCGTCGATATAGGAAAGCAGGGTTCCATTCGTAGACGTTCTATGCATATTATGTCAGTTTCGTGATTGTACCGGTTCTGTTAAAGCGTGATTATTTATATATATATATATATATATTTTTTTTTTTATAGAAACGTTAAAGAGTAACTAAACCTTTGAATTAAATAAGATGTCCCTAATGCCCTAATTTTATTTATTCCGATCTACTATCTTTACTAATTTAGTATTTTTATTAGAGCTTTCCCTACCTAAAGCGCACCATCCACCGTGCTCTTCTAAGTCGGTTCTCTGTACACCGTTGACTGCTCAGCGGGGTACGGAGTGAGAAATTCTTGAATGGGGCCGCAGCTGCGCTGTGAGTATGGGCAGGAGCGCATATTGCTGATCCTGCCTATGCTCCCTTGATGTTTACCGACTCCTGGCATAGCACTTCGGTAACCTGTACCATGCCAGGATTAGCTGAGCAGAGCGGGCTCCTGCCTGCTCCTCTAAGCTAAGAGAACTGCATGTCAGCATTTAGCCTAGAGGAGCAGCCTGAAGTAGGAGCCCACTTCACTCAGTTAGATGGTAATGGGTACAGAACTCTCATGTGCCATGCCAGGAGTTAGTAATCCTCCCGGGAGCACGGGCAGGAGCAGAAATACGTGCTCCCGCCCGTACTCACAGTGATCCTGTGCCCTCACTCATGAATCTCACACTCTGTACTCCGCTGAGCAGAAAGCTGAGTTTCAAGCCACAGGGAATGTTGCGCTTTAGTGAAGTAAAAGCATCATACAAATATAAAATTTGTCAATGAAGTATATTGTATTATTTTTTTTTTTTTTATGGCACTAGGGACATCATATTAAAATTTCATTCAAAAGGTCAACTTACTCTTTAAAGGGGTTTTGTCTCACTTTGGTAACTTTCATTTATAATCTAGAGAAAGTTAATACCAGGCATTTCCTAAAGTATTGTGATCGTGCATATTTCCTACTTTGCTGGCTAGATTTATTTTTCCATCACATTATACTCTGCTCATTTCCATGGTTACAGACCACCCTGCAATGCATCAGTGATGGTCGTACTTGCACACTAAAGGAAAAAGCGTAAGCCCCTCTGGTGGCCGTGACCATGACAGTGCACATAGGCTAGTCCTCCGTTTTTCCTATGTTGTGCAAGCACGACCACCACTGACTACTAGTGTATAATGTGATTTGAAAAATGAATCCAGCCAGCAAAGTGAGCAGTACGGATAATAACAATAGATTAGTAAGTGGCTTGTATTAACTTCCTCTACCTGATAAATGCCACTTACTGAAGCGAGACAACCCCATGAATATTTGATTGTTCTGTTAGAACAGCCCTGCTGCACCCAGATTGTAAGGAACTGTCAGTCTTCCTATACCGATATCCTATTCTCGCGATAGGTCAACGTCATCAGAGTGTCAGGAGCCGGACCAGGAGTCGTCGTTGCAGCGGAGAGCAGGTGCAATTGCAGCTCCTCCCGTCTCGCCGCGTTCTAGCGACTGAGACACGGAAGGAGCAGCAATTACCCCCGCCCGCCAACGCAATGTCGACGGCGAGCAGGCGAACATTGACTAGAGCTCTTTCCAATCCTTGCACTTATCCTGAAGATAGGCCGTCGATATATAGGAAAGCTGGCTTTCATTTGAAGTCCTTCTGTGCATATTGTGTCTGTCTCTTGATTTTTCCGGTTCTGTTAATACGTTATTTTGATATTAGTGCTAATATTTAATTGTTATTTTTAGAACAACCCTGCTGTAACCAAATTGCAAGGGGCTGTCCGTTTTCCTATATCCATATCCTATCATCTCGATTGGGCAGCAATATCAGACTGGCAGGGGTTGGACTCTGGGTTGTTATTGCAGAGGAAAGTAGGTGCAATTGCAGCTCCTCCCGTCTCGTCGCGTTCAATTGACTGGGGATGGAAGGAGCTGTAATTACCCCCGCCCGCCAACGCAATATCGACGTTTAGCAGGAGAACAGTGAATAGAGCTTTTTTCAAGTCCTTGCCCTTATCCTGAAGATAGGCTGTCGATACAGGAAAGCAAAGTTGTTTTATAAGAGTTATATTTTATATACAATATTAGGTTTGATGTTTTTAATAAAATGTTATGTTAACATATAAAATATGTCTTTTAGTCTGAATACTGGGTCCCACCGGAGGCGCAGATTAGTCCTTCCTTATCCGAACATACACCCAGGGCCGTTTCGGATGCTGGAAGAGTGAGTCGGCAAGAAAACGCCATATGAAATGTTGACCATCGCTCGACTCCAGGCATCAGGTGACTGTGTTCCTTCACTGTGTATAATTGTTAATCGAGATATAAATGATATATACACATATATACATACAGCAATACAAAACATACAGGGTAAGGCTACTTTCACACCTGCGGCACAAAATGCAAGTAATCGCCTGGACACAATCTGCAGCACGCATCGGTTTGTGTCCCGCTGATTCTCTGCATCTTTGCAATATTGTGGCCGTACGTCTGCCGGACCCCATTATAGTTAATGGCGCGGCGGGCATGCCGTCTGCATCCAGCAGTGCCGGATCTAGTGAATCACTAATGTAGATGTCAAGGTAGCCTAATACAGAGCCACATATCTCTTACATCCTGCGACGTCTCCTTCGATGTTCCTTTTCCATTCAGACCAGGCTACCATGATGATCTCTTTCAGCCACCTCTCGTCTCTGCAGAGTTTGATAAACAGGCATATTACTTTCCTACATCATCCTCCCACCTTCTCAACATCCCATCATGCATCACCAATACTGTGCCTGCTATGTTCCCCAAAACTATACTGCAGAAACCAATAAACCCCCTGAAAATACTAATTACACACATATAGTGCCCCTTCAATTATTGGAACACAAGGCCCTATTTAAAAAACAAAACTGCACCAAGCAAATAGTGCCCCTAACAGTGTAAACATAATGCCCCCTAAAAATAACTGTACCTAGCTGATACTATCCCCCTCCCCAAATTGTAATATTGCTTCCAAAATCGCAACAATATTAATAATTCTTGTGAACAAGCCTGAGAAAGCAGATATGTTTCTGTATACGAGACGTCACTGTGCTTGGACTTGTAGTCCTACACATACAACACGCTGATGAGTCTACCATCTGTCAGACATGTCACTCAGGGCAGGACTAGCATTCACTCATTTTAGGGCTGAAACGATTACTCGATTAAATCGAGTAATTCGACAAAAAAATCCTTGATGCAAATTTTTTGCATCGAAGATTCGTTTGTGTCATGTGACCACGGAGCGGGAGTGAAGCGCTTGCTATTACTCCCGCTCCGTGGTCTCCCGCGGCGCTTGGAATACTTACCTTTCCAGCAGGCGGCCTCCGGAAACTCCACAGCACGTCCATGGTCCCGCGCTGCTCTGACCTCCTGACGTACGCACGCCGTGACCTGACTCACTGTGTGACGTCAGGGGCAGAGCAGTGCAGAACTATGGAGTGTCGGCAGCGCCCCTGCTGGAAAGGTAAGTTGGTGAAACCGAGGGGGTGGGGGCGCAACTAAGGCCAGGCGCCTGGAGTGCACAGCGTCATAGAAACCAGTGACGCTGTGCAATCCGGGTGTCAGGAGGAGCATGGCAGCAGAGCTGATGGCACTGGGGTGAGGGAGAGCTGATGGCACTGGGGTGAGGGAGAGCTGATGGCACTGGGGTGAGGGAGAGCGGATGGCACTGGGGTGAGGGAGAGCGGATGGCACTGGGTGGGGAGAGCTGATGGCACTGGGGGATAGTGGAGCTGATGCACTTGGGCTGATCGCACAGGGGGGAACAAAGGGTGTTGGGGACAAATGGCAGGGGGTCTAAGTTTTTATAAAGGAAAACAGTCTATTATTTTTTTCTTATTAGATTACTTACTAAAATAATCGTTTACTGCAGCCCTAACTCATTTTGCCCCGGGGTGTGTGTGTGTGTGCGTGCGTGTGGGGGGTTGGTGGTTTCCCAAATATTCACAATCAAAACCTCAGAGATTCTTTTTATTGAAGGTAAACAAAGGACGATTACAGAACCAGGGAAATTAGGAAATAGATTTTTTTTCTTTTTTCGAATAAAACTTGCATAGATTCCTGTTCATCAGATTTACAGTGCTACAGATTTATTTAATTTTTGCATAACGTGGACAACCCCTTTAAATAACCCCCCCCACATGGATGCCCCCAACCAACTTCTACATAGAGCCACTTCCCCTTACTATTATAAAAAAAATAATGAAAAATTAAATAAACACTATCCATAATAAATACTTACCTCCATGCCACTTTCAGCTATGTGATGCAGGCCTCATTCGGCCTGTGTCCCTCGCTGTACGCTGCCCGTCTCAGGTGGCGCCATAAAGCCTGCGGTCTATCGGAGAAACGGGGAAAGGAGACGCCCCTTCCCTGCCCCACCATTCATTTGTATCGACAGCAATGCAATTGAATATAGAGATATGCGCTTCCACAATGTAAACGCTCATCTCCTGCTACCCCCCCCCACACGCGGGCCCCTGTTCCGCCAGCTGCACAGGCTGTATTCCCACCCCTGATGTTAGTGTTACACTTATAATCAGGATATTCCTCTTTTTAATGCCTAATATAGCTTGTGGAAATCAGGGAATAATAGAGAGTTTTTGAAGACCGTGCTCGTTTCTTGGGTACTTTTTTTTTTTTTCTTCGTTCTAGATGGAATATCGGCAGTCCTCGAAATGCAGCTGAGCTTCGGCCAATAGACTCCACCGAAGGACCGAAAGCTTCATTTCACGACGTGAGGAAGAAGACATCAAGATCAACAATCTGTCTGTTTTTGGTTCCTTTTCCTACTTTTCTTTCTTCTCTCCTTTTTCCACTATATAGGGTTTTTTTTCCTACTGTGAGCCCATTACACAGTAGGTTTTTTTCATCTCCTATATAGACTCCGTTTTGATTACCTGTGTCAACAAGCCTTTTTCACGGATGTAGGCCGGTGTACACCTACCACTATTACCACGATATTGAATGTATTTTACGTTGCCATTAAAATTGTTTTTATTTCCTGCATTAAATAGCTGTGTGTTTTCCTTGCGATACCAAGCCAATAAATTGTAGTTGAGGAAAACTGCAGTTTTCACGCCAAGGTATGCCGCCCGTGAGATGTGTGCGGGGCATATTTCCTTGTGTGGCATCTCCTCTTTGAACGGAAGCGGACTGCTACGATGCCGTGCGGTCCGGTTCACAGGAGCAAGGCCGCAGTTAAATGTGTCTCTTGCTCTGTACAGATCTCAGCGGGCGTCATGCTCTTTTGTCAAATGAAGTGTGAACAACCCCACAAGCTACCAGTATCTCACAACAGTGAGTACAACCCTCACATTTTTGTAAATGCTTTATCGTATCTATTCACGGGACAGCACTCAAGATATATGTGAAGTAGTCAGTGTACAGTGTTGAATAAGTGTAAATTTGGTGTGCCCTAAAAGTAGATTGCTACACAGCCATTAATGTAAAATCCACCAGGCAACAAAAGTGAGCTCACCCATAAGTGAAAATAGCTAAACCGTGCCCAATTTGCCCCAGTGTCATGTGACTCGTCAGTGTTACAAGCTCTGACGTTAATGGCGAGCAGCAGGGAGAAACCACACTTCCTCCTTTTCCCCCAGGAAGAGTAAAAATACTCTTCATACTATTTTTCAGCAGTATATTTATCGGAGGAGGAATACGAAACTTGCTGTGACTCAAATACAGAATACGTAGGACTACACTTGTTCATATCTGCATCGGAGGCTCCGTTAGTGGTGCCTGTCGCAGCTTCTGTCAAAAATGACCTGACCATATATTTTTTTTTACAATAGAACTCCATGATGACGGATGCCACAGTGTGGCGTCTGTCTGAAGCGCCCGTTAATGTATACAGTTTTTGGGTATGCTGTTATTTTCGTTGTACTGGCGCAGAACAATAGAAATAAATAGCGTTGGTGTGAACTGGGTTTAAGAGATGGGTATGCAGGAAACAATATGAATCTAAATAACATCAGGTTGTTATAACGAAGTGATAAAGTGTCCATTCAAGTATAGTGGATCCTCCCTGTACTTTATCACCTGGCTGAAATAGCCTGCATTCACTACACACATCAGTTTACGATGTATGTGGCGCAGGGTGTGATGTGTGTGATGTGATGGTCACCCACACTCCACTACAAACATTACAAAATGCACTACATAAATCACTCACAGAACAAGGTGACAAAGCAGCGTGTAATCTATCTTTAGTGTCCTGGCCCTATTTAGCGTCTGGGTCCTTTCCCAGCGTGCCCCGCTCTTCTTAGTACAATGACCCTCGGACCGGCTTTACTGTGACCCCCTGGGAGAAGGGGAGTTAAATTTGGTGTTATCTTCTTTCATACTGGTCCATGGAAGTTCTACTGGCGTTTTGAAGCCAATGTTCATGTGGAAATTGACTCCTGCTCAAACTTTGAAAACTCAGCCCAGAGCTATGGAAGTCATCCCGGGCTTGAAAATGAGCTTGGCCTGCCAGCCCTCTTGCAGGCCGCATCAACGAGGTGATGAGTGCCATTGCCTAGCCCATGGTCATCTCGAAACCGACCCCTGATCAAAGTGGGCAAATTGAGTCCAGAGCTATAAAAGCAATCTCTGGGCAGTAGGTCGGCATCTGATACTCCCATAACAGTGTCAGCATGTATTCTATCGATTTAATCCAACCACTAATTGACTACTCTAATAAGAAAATAATTAAAAATTAATATTTAAAAACGTATTAACACCACCGCCATGAACGCTCCCCCTACATGCCCCCATCTGCACCCTCCAGATGCCAGGCTCTCCTCTCCCCAGTGCCATCAGCTTCAGTTGCCGGAGAGCCCCCACCCCCTGACTTCCCCTCCCAGTGCCATCATCTGCACCCTGTAGATGCCAGGCTCCTCCCCAGTGCCATCAGCTTCAGCTGCCGTCGAGCCCCCTGACCTCCCCTCCCAGTGCCATTGTCCCCCCCCCCCCCCCCCCAAGATGCCATCAGCTGCCTCCCAGTACCATCAGGCTGCCATCAGCATTTCCTGCCATGCCATCAGGTGTCAGATCCCCCCAAAACGACTTCCCATTGTGCCCGCTTCAGTCATGCCCTCAGTGTTAAAAACAAACCAACCAACCACACTAACTACTTACCTTGTCCCGTTCTTCACGGTCAGCTCTTCTATGAAGGCACAGACAGCTCCTCAGCACTGTGTGGTAGGAGCTTAGTTGGGTTTCTGAGCTACAGGCTCCTCCCACTCAGGGTGGGTAGCTATGGTCTGAAAAGAACCAGGGCCCAAGCCCCATTGAATATGGCCCAGTTTTCTAAGTCGCGGACCCCCCCCCCCCCCCCAATCCAGGGGTTAAGTCCTGGAGAAAAAAGTGTGGGAACTCACCCAATACCCACTGCCACCCCGATCCCCCCGCAGAATATTCAGTGCAACATAAAACGTAAACAAAAACTGGAATTTGCGCTATTATGTTCAGACATAATTCATATCATATGCTCCCCTTATATATAAATTACTTACATTTCTGAAGACTCAGGGGTGCTGGCAAGCTTGGCCTCAGGGGTGCTGACAGGCTCGGCCTCAGGGGTGCTTGACAGGCTTGGCCGGGCAGAAGGAGTGTGGGAGACTGTGAGGCCTTTTTTCTCCAAGCTGCTGCGTAAAAAAAAAAAAATTTCATTACACCTCATGTCAGACCACCAATCAGACCCCCAATGTTAATCAGACCTCAGCTAACAGCCCCAAAAAGATCACCAATGTTAAGACCCCAATAAGACCTCAGATCACACCTCAACTCAGATCCCAATATAAATGACCCCCAATCAGACCTCAGATAGGACCCCCCATGCCTCTCACCAGACCCCAGTGCCTCCCCATCTGCGCCTCTCCATCAGCCCCCTACAAGCAGTAGGTGAAGCAAGCCAACCAAGAAAACATGTGGCACACCAACCATGTCAAAAGACCCAACGGGGTTCTAACCAGCAACAGCCACAACCCTGGCCAGACAACAATACTGGGTGGGTGCTGTGTCCCCCAATGAAGAGCGAGAAAGAGATTTTACTGGTAAGCTATACAAAAATCTCCTTTTCTCGCCCATATTCATTTGGGGACACAGGAACCGTGGGACGTCCAAAAGCAGTCCACAGGGAGGGGAAGCCACCTACTATACTGCCACAGTTAGGTAGAGCGAACCTTTGAAACTCTACCCGGAAGGGCGCTGAAGAGGTGCAACTGCCAAGCTAGCGCCAGGGTAGGACCCCTACCTGAGGGGAATGTCCCACTGCAGCGACCACGAACTCGAGCATTAGCGAAAAGCTGCACCTGGGGAGGAGAACAAGCTGTAGCATCTTAACCAAAGTGCCAGCATAACCACTTCCCAAAGAAGGAGTGGTGGCTAGAGAATACAGAGTCAATGAACACTCGACCCGCTGGAACGTACTCACCATATATGTGCAATGGTGTACGCACTACGTATTGATGCGGACCATATCATGACCGACTGTAACAATGGAGACCCAGGGAGATGAGGGGTCTCCATGACACAGAGGTGATGGTAGATAACCCCCTGCCCAAAACCAGCACCAAAGGAAAAGAAGGATACAATAAGGAATAGCCAACGTATCCACTGGCGGCACCCATATACCACTAGTGAGAGAGTAACAGGCACCCGCGGGTACTGTCCGTTGCCAGTTGAATTGCAGCATCCCAAGACGCTTAGTTATTCCCCTGCTAGTGGATCAATTTGGAAGGGGAAATGCACCAGGAAGCACGGTGATGTGTAACACTCCGCCTATGGAAGGATAGCGCGACAGTCGGACGGTATCCAATGGTGGTGCAATTACCATACTTATGGAAGGTGGAATGCATACGGCAAGTACCTAAGCCAGTGGTAGGTAAAATATGACACCAATAAAGTGGGTTAATGCCAACGGCGAGAAATAGTGCTTGCGGTGAGTCCTGTACCCCGTGGGAGTGCAATTAATTCACCTAATTAATGGGGTAATGTATACAGCACACATTGTAGCCAGTGATAATGTCATTGCGCAACCTAAGGAAGGGGCTAACGCATACGGCAGGTACTGAACCCAGCGGAGATGCAATTACGCCACCTACAGAAGGGGGAAATCATACGTCCGGCACTGAAACAGTGATACTATACTAGTCCATCTGTGGCAGGGGACAATAAGGTAAGGCAAGTACTGCATCCCGAAGTATTGCAAATATTCCCCCTATGGAAGGGCGACAAGTACCGTTGGCCGGAGGGAGGATTGGGAACTATGAGAGGTCCTCCTTGTCCGATATGACACGGGCCCAGCGTGATACCACCAGACAGGGTGGTCCTGCGGTAGTGAGGGCAGAGGAGAGGGACCCGTATGGCGCACATTTTTATTTTATTTTTTTAAACTAAGATGCCGGCCTCAAGCGCACAAGAGGCAGGAAGGGGTTAGGTTTTTTTCCCATTAGAAAACCTGCACTAGGCTACATCCCCAGATACGCCGGCCTAAGTGCTGGCTGGGCAGAAAGGGTTAAGGCCACTTGAGGACCGGGGCGGAGCTCAGCATGTTTCTGTGGGAAGGGGAAGTAGGGCGGGAATAATTTGTGCCAGAGAGCCCCCCCCCCTCCTCCGGGGGACGAAGTTTGCGGCCTAGCGGGCTGCAAAAAGGCGAACCAAACCCCTGTGAACAGCCGATTAGGGCATGCTAGCCCCTGCATCGGCCGGCCACATGAAGAGAGCAGCTGGCGAATGTGCCCGCCCGGCAACGGACGGGGGCTGCACCCGGCGGGCCGGGCAAACAATATCGCTGCCGGAGCACCGATGCGTCCGTTCCCGAAAGGGGTGGCAGTGAGGTAGGTGCTGCAAGAGTGCACTCCCTTCCGTATGTGGAAAATTACTGTCGTGGATCGGGAGCCCCCTGCGCTCCCCTCTCTGCATGTGCGCTCAGGACGGCGGTATTAACCCCCTATGTGCCTATGTCCCTTCTTGGAGTACAACAAGAGGGGGAGCGAAGGGTATGACATCAGAGGTGCTGATGGCTTCAGGGGTGCTAGGAATGATTCCAGAGCTGGCAATGGCCTGAGGGGAGCTGGGAATGGCATCAGGGGTGCTGGGCTATGCTAAAACCCTGTGCTGTTGAAGACTATTGTCACCAAGAGGGAGGGAGGGCCAGGAGGGTTAACATCCTCACCTAGTCCAGTGTACTCACCTCTCTTCTCTTCCCTGCCGCCATCTTGCCCTTTCTCTTCTCCAGCAGGGTCACCCCTTCAGCTACTTGCACAGCAGGACGCTGGAAAATGGGGTTTGGATGGGTGACCCTTCTGCTCGCGGGATGCAGGGTAGCGAGGCTGCCCTGGTCCACCTTGTCTTCTTGTGGGGGAGGAGGCAGTGTGGCGGACCAACGCTGGTGTGCTGCCTCGGGAGAACAGGGAGGCGAGGCGTCCACCGTTTCCCACCTGAAAAAGAAAGGAAATATGAAACTAAAATAAAAAAAATCAGCAGGAGCTACCCAGGGAGGTCTTGCCTCCTATTGACATTAGAAAAAACTGAAGCTCTCTCTTCAGGATGGAGGGGGTATAGCTGCCAGGGGACGAGCTAACAGCTTTTACTAGTGTCAACGACGCCTATAGGACATAACTATACACACGGTTCCTGTGTCCCCCAATAAATATGGGCGAGAAATCATTGGTGGGCATTGCGCCCTCCCCAGTATTAAAATCATTGGTGGGCAGTGCCCCCCCCCCCCCCCCGTATTAAAATTATTGTTGGGCAGTGTGCCCTCTCCCTCCCCAGTATTAAAATCATTGGTGGGCAGTGCGCCCTCCCGCCATCATTGGTGTCAGTTTCAGTTCCGATCGGTTACCATGGCAGCCAGGATGCTACTGAAGTCAGGACGCTACTGAAGTCCTGTCTGCCTGCCATGGTCAGTTATTCAGCAGAATACTTAGATGCGCTGTGGCCACCCGGTGCTCCTTCTTCTTCTTCTAACGCAGAGGTCTGCGCGGTGCATTGCTTATGCTTATAGCAATGCGCCACGCAGACCTGTGAGATACAAGAAGAAGGAGCAACCGGGAGGCCACAGTGCATGATTTTAATACTGGCAAGGGCGGGGGGAGGGCGCACTGCCCACCAATGATTTCAATCCCAGGAGGGAGGGGGAGGGTGCACTGCCCACCAATGATGCAGCATGGGAACCTCTTGGATATAGAATATACCATCGGATCCGAGTTTTCTCCAATCCGATGGTATATTTTAACTTCTAGCGTTACCTACAGAGGACCAGGAAGCGGTGAGTACAAAGCCTTCACCGCTTCCTGATCCTTTTGCCCGGCGTTAAAGACAGGCGGCCCTGAAAGGGAACGGCGTTTCTGCTATCAAGAAAGTGCAGGAATGCAGTTCCCACACGTTCCCGCAAGACTCAAGCCCTGCCCCCACCCCCCCGCACATCACCTTTTTGCTGTACTCGCTATACAGCAGCACATACCTGTCACATCCAGGGCCTCCCAGGTGACGTCTCCTCTGATGTAGATCTTTTCTGTCCTCATCTTCTTAATTTGGTCCGTACAACTTCTTTCAGCCTCGCCTCGTCTCTGCAGAGTGTGACACACAGACGTATTAGCTTCCTCACTTTTCTATCATCATCCCCCAACCTGGAGTCCCCCCATTGTTATCCTGCTCCTCGCTATTCTCCCTAATACCCCCAAATACTATCCTGATAAAAAATGAGTCCCCACCCCCCTCTAGTAACAGCGCTCCTCATAATACCACTAATAGCAAATCCCTTCTAGAGTGCCCTCGTTAGTAATACTGCCCCCTACAATGCCCCCAACATTGATAATGCTCTCCAAGAGTGCCCCCATTAGTAGAAGAGCCCTCCAGTATTAATAATAATAACCCTCACAGAGCTCCCAGTAGAAATAAGGACTCTCTATAGTGGTAATAAAGTTCTCTACAGACCCCTCAGTAGTAAACCAACCCCCCCCCCCCCCCCCATAGGGCTATTAGTAGAAATAAGGACGATCTATAAGTCCCTCCTATAGAGCCCCCAGTAGTAATAAGAACGCCTATAATGTCTCCTGGATTTATTATACCCCTACAGTGTCCCCATTATTAATACTGGTCCCTACTGTTATAATACTCACCCTGAAGTGCCCCCGGTATTGATAATACCCGCTGCGGTGTTCCCTGTAGTTATATTCCTGCCTCCACCATACAGTCCCATCTAAATAACATCACATCATTTCTTGTGCCCTCTCCAAAATACAGTCCTTTGTAAACAACATCACTCCCCTCCTTCCAGTCTCTCCAACATACAGTCCCATGTAAACAACACTATTTCCCTCACCCTGCCATGCAGTGCCATGTTAATTAAAATCACACCATCTCTCCATCCACCTCCAATATACAGTCCCATGTAAATAATATCGCTCTCTATCTACAGCCCCCTCCGATGTACAGTCACGTGTAAATATCACTCTCTATCTACAGCCCCCTCCAATAAACAGTCCCATGTAAATAATATCCCTCTCTATCTACAGCCCCCGCCAATATACAGCCCCATGTAAGCAATATCGCTCTCTATCTACAGCCTCCTCCAAAGTACAGCCCCATGTAAATAATACCCCTCTCTATCTACAGCCCCTTCCAATATACAGCCCCATGTAAATAACATCACCTCCTCCCCAGCCGCCTCCAACATGCAATCCCATGTAAACATCACCCCTTCAACGTTCAGTCGTATGTAAATAGCACCCCCCCCCCCAACCAGGCAGCTGCAACATATAGTCCCATGTAAATAATATCCCTCTCAATCTACAGCCCCCTCCAATGTACAGCCCCATGTAAATAATATCACTCTCTATCTACAGCCTCCTCCAAAGTACAGCCCCATGTAAATAATACCCCTCTCTATCTACAGCCCCTTCCAATATACAGCCCCATGTAAATAACATCACCTCCTCCCCAGCCGCCTCCAACATGCAATCCCATGTAAACATCACCCCTTCAACATTCAGTCGTATGTAAATAGCACCCCCCCCCCCAACCAGGCAGCTGCAACATATAGTCCCATGTAAATAATATCCCTCTCAATCTACAGCCCCCTCCAATGTACAGCCCCATGTAAATAATATCGCTCTCTATCTACAGCCTCCTCCAAAGTACAGCCCCATGTAAATAATACCCCTCTCTATCTACAGCCCCATGTAAATAACATAGCATCCTCCCCAGCCACCTACAACATGCAATCCTATGTAAACATGACCCCTTCAACATATAGTCAGTCCCATGTAAATAATACCCCTCTCTATCTACAGCCCCCTCCAATATACAGCCCCATGTAAATAACATATCATCCTCCCCAGCCACCTACAACATGCAATCCCATGTAAACATGACCCCTTCAACATTCAGTCCTATGTAAATAACATCACCCCCACCAACCAGGCAGCTGCAACACACAGTTCCATGTAAATAACTTCCCTCCCTTAAGCCCTAACATACAGTCCCAGTTAAATAATCCCAGCTCCCAGCATTGCTCTGCCTCTCCTCTCACTTACCTCATCAATCGTAGCAGACATCACCATAGCTTCTTTTTTTCCTCTGCACTGCCGTCCTCTGCTGAACTCGTCCGGTCCGTCCGGTCACATGATCGTGACATCACCGAAGGTCCTTCACCCCCCACAATGCCTCTTTTGCTCATCACGTCACCTGTGATGTCACCACAGGTCATTTTCATCATCCAGGGCACTAGGATTAATGAATCGAGCTGGCTTGCAGGACATGTTTTAACCCATCAAAGACTAGAGTACTGTCTTACATAGAGTGCACACGCCCCCTGCTGGCCACAACCGGCATATATTATATACTATTGATCTTTTACGAGTGTTCTCTACCTGAGGTGCAGATTCGCTAATTTGACGCCCTCTGCTGCCGAATACCGGGATTTACTGGGATTTATTTTATACCATTGATCTCTACCTGAGGTGCAGATTAGCTCATTTGACGCCCTCTGCTGCCGAATACCGGGATTTATTTTATACCATTGATCTCTACCTGAGGTGCAGATTAGCTCATTTGACGCCCTCTGCTGCCGAATACCGGGATTTATTTTATACCATTGATCTCTACCTGAGGTGCAGATTAGCTCATTTGACGCCCTCTGCTGCCGAATACCGGGATTTACCTTATACAAGTGATCTCTATAAAATAATGCAGGATAGCTGATCGTCTTGCTACGCCCACGCCCTTTACCCCCGCCCCAAAAATTCATGATGGCCGAACTGTGAGCATAGTGTTATTTTGTAATATACACCTGAAACGGTGCTGTCATGGTGGATGGCGGCCGTTTAATCCATTCTATGCCGTAGGTACCGCTGTATGGAAGGGTTTATCAGGGAGCCCTCCCCCATTTGTGCCGCTTTGCTTGCTGCGCAAGTGTGTTTGAAGTGTGACAGGAGGCTAGATCCCTCACTTCGACATCAGGGCTCTGAGCTGCTCTGGCAGCGCTGGAATAAAAAAATAAAAATAAAACACTTTAAAAAACTATAAATTAAATAAAAAAAATAGAAAAAATAATAAAAATCTGATCCTGCATCCCCACGTCCATACCAACCTGCTCTATATAAATATCTCATGACCTACCCGCATCCGCACCGAACGCCAGTGTTAAAGCAGCCTAAGTCAATGGGTGACGGATCCGTTTTCACTGACACAATATGGTGCAATTGAAAACGGATTCGTCCCCCATTCACTTTCAATGCAAGTAAAGACGGATCCGTTTTGACTTAGACTTTTTTTTATGAATAATGCAAACGGATCCGTTATGAACGGATGCAAGCTTTTGCATTATTGAAGCGGATCCGTCTGTGCAGATAGACGCATCAGCACCGAACGCCAGTGTGAAAAGAGCCTAAGTCAATGGGGACGGATGCGTTTTGACTTGGATCCGCTTCAATAATGCAAATGCTGGCATCCGTTCATAACGGATCCGTTTGCATTATTCATAAAAGAAAAGTCTAAGTCCAAACGGATCCGTTATGAATGGATGCGAGTGTTTGTATTATTGTAGCGGATCCGTCTGTGCAGATACAAGACGCATCCGCACCGAACGCTAGTGTGAAAGCAGCCTAAGTCAATGGGGACGGATCCGTTTTCACTGACACAATATGGTGCAATGGAAATTGTATCCGTCCCCCATTCACTTTCAATGCAAGTCAAGACGGATCCGTTTTGACTTAGACTTTTTTAAATGAATAACGGATCCGTTATGAACGGATGCAAGTATTTGTATTAGGCTACTTTCACACTTGCGTTGGGGCTTCCGCTTGTGAGTTCCGTTTGAAGGCTCTCACAAGCAGCCCCGAACGCATCCGTACGGCCCCAATGCATTCTGAGTGGATGCGGATCCGCTCAGAATGCCTCAGTCTGGCACCGTTTGACCTCCGTTCCGCTCAGCGCCTGGCCGTGCGGAACCAAACGGATCCGTCCAGACATACAATGTAAGTCAATGGTAACGGATCCGTTTGAAGTTGACACAATATGGCTCAATTTCAAACGGATCCTTCCCCCATTGACTTTCAATGTAAAGTCTGGACGGATCCGTCTGACTAACTTTCAGACTTAGATTTTTTTTCTGAAATATAATGCAGACGGATCCGTTCTGAACGGATCCCATCGTCTGCATTATAGGAGCACCTGGGAGTCAGCAGCACTGATTTATAGGCTCCGGGGAGGGAGCAGCACTGGTTTATAGGCTCCGGGGAGGGAGCAGCGCTGATTTATAGGCTTTGGGGGAGGGAGCAGCGCTGATTTATGGGCCCTGGGGAGGGAGCAGCACTGATTTATAGGCTCCAGGGATGGAGCAGTCCTGATTTATAGGCTCTGGGGGAGGGAGCAGCGCTGATTTATGGTCTCTGGGGAGGGAGCAGCGCTGATTTATAGGCTGCGGGGAGGGAGCAGCACTGGTTTATGGTCTTTGGGGAGGGAGCAGCGCTGATTTATAGGCTCCGGGGAGGGAGCAGCCCTGATTTATAGGCTTTGGGGGAGGGAGCAGCGCTGATTTATGGGCCCTGGGGAGGGAGCAGCACTGATTTATAGGCTCCAGGGATGGAGCAGTCCTGATTTATAGGCTCTGGGGGAGGGAGCAGCGCTGATTTATGGTCTCTGGGGAGGGAGCAGCACTGATTTATAGGCTCCGGGGAGGGAGCAGCACTGATTTATAGGCTCCGGGGAGGGAGCAGCCCTGATTTATAAGCTCTTGTGGAGGGAGCAGCGCTGATTTATGGGCCCTGGGGAGGGAGCAGCACTGATTTATAGGCTCCGGGGAGGGAGAAGCACTGGTTTATAGGCTCCGGGGAGGGAGCAGCCCTGATTTATAGGCTTTGGGGGAGGGAGCAGCGCTGATTTATGGGCCCTGGGGAGGGAGCAGCACTGATTTATAGGCTCCAGGGATGGAGCAGTCCTGATTTATAGGCTCTGGGGGAGGGAGCAGCGCTGATTTATGGTCTCTGGGGAGGGAGCAGCAATGATTTATAGGCTCCGGGGAGGGAGCAGCCCTGATTTATAAGCTCTTGTGGAGGGAGCAGCGCTGATTTATAGGCTCCAGGGATGGAGCAGTCCTGATTTATAGGCTCTGGGGGAGGGAGCAGTGCTGATTTATGGTCTCTGGGGAGGGAGCAGCAATGATTTATAGGCTCCGGGGAGGGAGCAGCCCTGATTTATAAGCTCTTGTGGAGGGAGCAGCGCTGATTTATAGGCTCCGGGGAGGGAGCAGCACTGGTTTATAGGCTCCGGGGAGGGAGCAGCCCTGATTTATAGGCTTTGGGGGAGGGAGCAGCCCTGATTTATAGGCTTTGGGGGAGGGAGCAGCGCTGATTTATGGGCCCTGGGGAGGGAGCAGCACTGATTTATAGGCTCCAGGGATGGAGCAGTCCTGATTTATAGGCTCTGGGGGAGGGAGCAGCGCTGATTTATGGTCTCTGGGGAGGGAGCAGCAATGATTTATAGGCTCTGGGGAGGGAGCAGCACTGATTTATAGGCTCCAGGGATGGAGCAGTCCTGATTTATAGGCTCCAGGGAGGGAGCAGCACTGATTTATAGGCTCCGGGGAGGGAGCAGCCCTGATTTATAAGCTCTTGTGGAGGGAGCAGCGCTGATTTATAGGCTCCGAGGAGGGAGGGCAGCACTGATTTATTTGCTCCGTTAAGTGAGCAGCACTGAATTATGGGCTCCGGGGAGGGAGCGGCACTGATTTATGGGCCCCGGTCAGGGATCAGCACTGATTTATGGGGTCCGGGGAGTGAGCGGCACCGATTTATAGGCTCCGGCGATGCAGCAGCACTAATTTGTAGCAGGGAGCCCCGGGAGGTTCTTGGGTAGACGGCGGCTGTGCATTAATTTCCTCCTCCACATCTCCAGTGTCTGCAGCTGCTACAGATCCTCATAATACTCATTTTATGGAAATCTATACCCTGGAAAGATTCATGCTAAGCTGGCTAAGAAACACAGACTTTAATCCGCTGTTGTTCTTCGAGGGAAAGTTCCACAGAATAGTCCTCTTGAAGCAATGCCCCTCCGCTACAACCCCTCAAAGTTTGGATGTTCCTAGCCACAAAGGAGGCAGCTGGATGGAACTTCACTATGATTTCAACCTGTCCTAGTTGCCTGTGGGCCCCCCTTGGTGATGGCACCGCTTCCTAACCTTAAAGGGGGTCGCCGGAGGCGACTTTCAAGGAGGAGAGGCAGTTTGTGAAAATGTATCCAGGGATCGTGGATCCAAAGAGTTCACTCTTATAGTTGTCGCCTACCACACATGCTTGGCGTCCAGCCACACGCCACCCGGTGGCCTTCTCCGGAATATACCCAATGGCAGACTTCACTCTTAGAGCTGTCAACTTCCCCATGCTCGGCTGATTTTCCCTACGGTGCCTAAGGATGTGCCAAGCACTGCAGCGCCTCAGAAGGCCCCTAATTTCCAGGCCTGGGACTAGACAGTCCCTAATTACAAGTTGCGTCCAACTCTGCTCCAAAAGCCCGACGCACGGACACCACCTCCGAGCAAGTACACCCTTCAGGATAAAAAGGTTTTCCCTTTTATATTTTCTGATTGCTGATTTTAATCTCCTTACTAATTTTGTTTATTTTATTTATTTATTTATTTCCTACTAACCTCTATACTATTCCACCAATGGCAGAGTTCACTCTTAGAGCTGTCAACTACCCCATGCTCGGCTGATTTTACCTATGGTGCCTCAGGAGGTGCCAAGCACATCAGCGCCTCAGAAGGCCCCTAATTTCCAGGCCTGGGACTACACAGTCCCAAATTACAAGCTGCGTCCAACTCTGCTCCAAAAGCCCGACGCACGGACACCAACTCCGAGCAAGTACGCCCTTCAGGATAAAAAGGTTTTCCCTTTAGCATTTCCTGATTGTTGATTTTAATCTTCTTACTAATTTATTTTATTTTATTTTTAATTGTTATTTATTTATTTCCTACTAACCTCTATACCAGGGATCAGCAACCTTCGGCACTCCAGCTGTTGCGAAGCTACAATTCCCAGCATGCTTCATTCATTTATATGAGAGTTCTTAGAAGAGCAGAACAAGTATGCATGCTGGGAGTTGTAGTTTCACAACAGCTGGATTGACGGAGGTTGCCTACCCCTGCTCTATACTATTCCCCCTAATGGCAGAGTTCACTCTTAGAGGTGTTGCCTACCACATGCTCGGCGTCCAGGCACACGCCACCCGGTGGCCTTTTCCAGGATATACCCAATGGCACAGTTCACTCTTAGAGCTGTCAACTACCCCATGTTGGGCTGATTTTCCCTATGGTGCCTCAGGAGGTGCCAAGCACGGCAGCGCCTCAGAAGGCCCCTAATTTCCAAGCCTGGGACTACACAGTCCCTAATTACAAGCTGCGTCCAACTCTGCTCCCAAAGCTTGACTCACAGACACCACCTCCGAGCAAGTACGCCCTTTAGGATAAAAAAGGTTTTCCGTTTTACATTTTCTGATTGTTAATTTTAACCTTCTTACAATTTTTATTTTATTTTTTATTTTATTTATTTCCTACTAATCTCTATACTATTCCCCCAATGGCAGAGATGACTCCTATAGGTGTTGCCTACCACATGCTCGGCGTCCAGGCACACGCCACCCGGTGGCCTTTTCCAGGATATACCAATGGCCTTACATTTTCTGATTGTTAATTTTAACCTTCTTACAATTTTTATTTTATTTTTTATTTTATTTATTTCCTACTAATCTCTATACTATTCCCCCAATGGCAGAGATGACTCCTATAGGTGTTGCCTACCACATGCTCGGCGTCCAGGCACACGCCACCCGGTGGCCTTTTCCAGGATATACCCAATGGCACAGTTCACTCTTAGAGCTGTCAACTACCCCATGTTGGGCTGATTTTCCCTATGGTGCCTCAGGAGGTGCCAAGCACGGCAGCGCCTCAGAAGGCCCCTAATTTCCAAGCCTGGGACTACACAGTCCCTAATTACAAGCTGCGTCCAACTCTGCTCCCAAAGCTTGACTCACAGACACCACCTCCGAGCAAGTACGCCCTTTAGGATAAAAAAGGTTTTCCGTTTTACATTTTCTGATTGTTAATTTTAACCTTCTTACAATTTTTATTTTATTTTTTATTTTATTTATTTCCTACTAATCTCTATACTATTCCCCCAATGGCAGAGATGACTCCTATAGGTGTTGACTACCACATGCTCGGCGTCCAGGCACACGCCACCCGGTGGCCTTTTCAAGGATATACGCAATGGCACACTTCACTCTTAGAGCTGTCAACTACCCCATGTTGGGCTGATTTTCCCTACGGTGCCTAAGGATGTGCCAAGCACGGCAGCGCCTCAGAAGGCCCCTAATTTCCAAGCCTGGGACTACACAGTCCCTAATTACAAGCTACGTCCAACTCCGCTCCCAACGTCCCATGCACGGACTCCACTGCCGAGCAAGTACGCCCTTAAGTAACGATAAAAAGGATTTTCCCCTTTCTTTTTTTTCCTCATTCTTCATAACTTTCTTACTATTTTTGTTCTTTTTTTTTTCTTCTTTATTTTGTGTTATTTTGAAAAGATCTGACCTCTTCCACCCCTTTCTGCGCCTATTTACTCTCACCTAGGACAGTACTGTCATGGACAACATTAAATATTATTACTGGTAATGTTAAACAAATACTATGTACAGAGTATGACCTTGTACATAGTGAGTGACATTTAAAATGATCTCAGGCATGTGGTTAAAAAAAAAAACAACCACCTCCACCCTTTAATAGCGGGCCATTCTTGACTTTCTCCAATCCAAGATAGCATCACAAGGTGTCACTGTCATGAATTTGAGGAGGTCAGTTATCAGTGAATTCAACATGCCTGTGATTAGAAAGGAGAAAAGATGTTATGTTGCTTATACTTACTTATGGATGTGCTGCTCTTCTGGTTTCTACTTGCTGGGTTCATTGGTGTCCTCTGTTGACAGGTGTTAGTCTGAAAAAATAATAATAATAATACGATTCGGCCTTCTCCACCCCTTAATAGTCAGTCATTCCACACCTATTTCACCTCACCTAGGACAGCAATGTCATGGATAAGAGGAAATACTATTACCAGTAATTGAACAAAAAATTACTATATACAGAGTATAACACTGTATATAGTGGGTCATATTTAAAATGATCACAGGCATGTGGTTAAAAAAACAAAACAACCACCTCCACCCTTTAATAGCGGGCCATTCTTTACTTTCTCCAATCCAAGATAGCATCACAATGTGACGCTGTCGTGAATTTGAGGAGATTGGTTACTGGTGAATTCAACATGCCTGTGAATAGAAAGGAGAAAAGATGTTATGTTGCTTATACTTACTTATGGATGTTCTGGTCTTCTGCTTTCTACTTGTTGGGTTCATTGGTGTTCTCTGTTGACAGGTGTTAGTCTGAAAAAAAAAAAAGATCCGGCCTCCTCCACCCCTTAATAGCCGGCCATTCCGCGCCTATTTCCCCTCACCTAGGACAATGCTGTCATGGACAAGAGGAAATCTTATTACCGGTAACTTTAAAAAACATGACTATATACAGAGTATAACTCTGTATATAGTGGGTCATATTTAAAATGATCGCAGGCATGTGGTTAAAAAATTCCAACCACCTCCACCCTTTAATAGCGGGCCATTCTTGACTTTCTCAAATCCAAGATAGCATCACAATGTGACGCTGTCGTGAATTTGAGGAGATCGGCTACCGGTGAATTCAACATGCCTGTGAATTAAAAGGAGAAAAGATATTATGTTGCATATACTTACTTATGGATGTTCTGGTCTTCTGCTTTCTACTTGCTGGGTTCATTGGTGTCCTCTGTTGACAGGTGTTAGTCTGAAAAAAAAATAAAGATAAGGCCTTCTCCACCCCTTAATAGCCAGCCATTCCCCGCCTATTTCCCCTCACCTAGGACAGCAATGTCATGGACAAGAGGAAATCTTATTACCGGTAATTGAACAAAAAATTCCTATATACAGAGTATAACTCTGTATATAGTGGGTCATATTTAAAATGATCACAGGCATGTGGTTAAAAAATTCCAACCACCTCCACCCTTTAATAGCGGGCCATTCTTGACTTTCTCCAATCGAAGATAGCATCACAATGTGACGCTGTCGTGAATTTGAGGAGATCGGTTACCGGTGAATTCAACATGCCTGTGAATAGAAAGGAGAAAAGATATTATGTTGCATATACTTACTTATGGATGTTCTGGTCTTCTGCTTTCTACTTGCTGGGTTCATTGGTGTCCTCTGTTGACAGGTGTTAGTCTGAAAAAAATAAAAAGATCCGGCCTCCTCCACCCCTTAATAGCCGGCCATTCCGCGCCTATTTCCCCTCACCTAGGACAATGCTGTCATGGATAAGAGGAAATCTTATTACCGGTAACTTTAAAAAAATGACTATATACAGAGTATAACTCTGTATATAGTGGGTCATATTTAAAATGATCACAGGCATGTGGTTAAAAAAATCCAACCACCTCCACCCTTTAATAGTGGGCCATTCTTGACTTTCTCCAATCCAAGATAGCATCACAATGTGACGCTGTTGTGAATTTGAGGAGATCGGTTACCAGTGAATTCAACATGCCTGTGAATAGAAAGGAGAAAAGATATTATGTTGCATATACTTACTTATGGATGCTCTGGTCTTCTGCTTTCTACTTGCTGTGTTCATTAGTGTCCTCTGTTGACAGGTGTTAGTCTGAAAAAAAAAAGAAAAGAAGATTAGGCCTTCTCAACCCCTTAATAGTCAGCCATTCCCCGCCTATTTCCCCTCACCTAGGATAGCAATGTCATGGACAAGAGGAAATCTTATTACCGGTAATTGAACAAAAAATTCCTATATACAGAGTATAACTCTGTATATAGTGGGTCATATTTAAAATGATCACAGGCATGTGGTTAAAAAATTCCAACCACCTCTACCCTTTAATAGCGGGCCATTTTTGACTTTCTCCAATCCAAGATAGCATCACAATGTGACGCTGTCGTGAATTTGAGGAGATCGGTTACTGGTGAATTCAACATGCCTGTGAATAGAAAGGAGAAAAGATATTATGTTGCATATACTTACTTATGGATTTTCTGGTCTTCTGCTTTCTGCTTGCTGGGTTCATTGGTGTCCTCTGTTGACAGGTGTTAGTCTGAAAAAAAAAAAAAAAGATTAGGCCTTCTCCATCCCTTAATAGTCAGCCATTCCCCGCCTATTTCCCCTCACCTAGGACAGCAATGTCATGGACAAGAGGAAATCTTATTACCGGTAATTGAACAAAAAATTCCTATATACAGAGTATAACTCTGTATATAGTGGGTCATATTTAAAATGATCACAGGCATGTGGTTAAAAAAATCCAACCAATCCACCCTTTAATAGCGGGCCATTCTTGACTTTCTCCAATCCAAGATAGCATCACAATGTGACGCTGTCGTGAATTTGAGGAGATCGGTTACCGGTGAATTCAACATGCCTGTGAATAGAAAGGAGAAAAGATGTTATGTTGCTTATACTTACTTATGGATGTTCTTGTCTTCTGCTTTCTACTTGCTGGGTTCATTGGTGTCCTCCGTTGACAGGTGTTAGTCTGAAAAAATAAAAATAAAAAAAGATTAGGCCTTCTCCACCCCTTAATAGCCAGCCATTCCCCGCCTATTTCCCCTCACCTAGGACAGCAATGTCATGGACAAGAGGAAATCTTATTACCGGTAATTGAACAAAAAATTCCTTTATACAGAGTATAACTCTGTATATAGTGGGTCATATTTAAAATGATCACAGGCATGTGGTTAAAAAAATCCAACCAATCCACCCTTTAATAGCGGGCCATTCTTGACTTTCTCCAATCCAAGATAGCATCACAATGTGACGCTGTCGTGAATTTGAGGAGATCGGTTACCGGTGAATTCAACATGCCTGTGAATAGAAAGGAGAAAAGATGTTATGTTGCTTATACTTACTTATGGATGTTCTTGTCTTCTGCTTTCTACTTGCTGGGTTCATTGGTGTCCTTTGTTGACAGGTGTTAGTCTGAAAAAAAAAAAAAGATCCGGCCTCCTCCACCCCTTAATAGCCGGCCATTCCGCGCCTATTTCCCCTCACCTAGGACAATGCTGTCATGGACAAGAGGAAATCTTAATACCGGTAACTTTAAAAAAATGACTATATACAGAGAATAACTCTATATATAGTGGGTCAAACGTAAAATAATCGTAGGCATGTGGTTAAAAAAAAAAAAAATCCGGCCTCCTCCACCCCTTAATAGCCGGGTTGTCTTGATTTTCTCCAACCCAAGACAGCATCACAAGGTGGCGCTATCATGAATTTGAGAAGATCAGTTGCCGGTGAATTACAAATACCTACGATTAGAAATGAGCGCAGATGTTCTTGCGCTCATACTTACGGCCAACTGTGCAGGTTTCAAGGCATCCATCGGTGTTCGTTGTCTTCAGTAGTCCAGGAGGACATCTTGCTCTGGTGACATTAGAGCTGGTGGAGGGTTTACCAGGTGACAAATGAAAACCCTCTGAAAATGGCCTGATGTTTCAGTGGTAAACGTCGCTTTTTGGCCTCTACTGCCTCCATTCTTTTCAGGTTGAAACATGTTGCACTGTTTTGAGGTATAGATGGCTATAAGAAAAAGCAATAAACAAAAATGAGAAAACAGTCATTACAGGTGATCACAAACCTGATAGGAATCTCAGACAAAGTTGTCATCTTTGGACAACCGCTTTTTAAGTGCTCCAAAAAGAACATTTGAAAATCATTAAAGGGGTTGTCTCACTTGGCACAATGATAGTTATATTCAATATAAGCCCATAATAAACAACTTACTAATATACTTCATGTTTCAAAGCTGGGTCCTCTCCTAGATAATCCTCATCTTGCTTTAGATCATGCCCGTTGTCAGGGGTTACGGCCACCTCTGCAATGTAGCAGCCGTAGCTGCCTCTGCTCATTAGAAAGTACAGCGCTGGATTGTATGGTGGCAGGGATCAGGGGAGCGAGCTCTCATACCTGCACATGCGCACTAGCTCCCTCCTGCCCCGGCCACCTCCTATGTACTGTGTTGAACAGCTCCCACCAATGTCAGAAGCCTTGGAGCTGTTCAACAGTGGCGTTGCTAGGGCTGGTGTCACCCGCTGCGGTAGAAAATGGAGTCACCATCCCCCCCCCAAGCATGCACTTTTTGTTGTGGTAAAACTGGAAAGGTCATTGTATATATATTTTTCTTTTGATTGGGTCACTAAAATAATAGATAACAGAGGTGCAGTAGACATTTCTTATCTAGATTTTAGTAAGGCTTCTGACACTGTCCACATAGAAGACTTATCAATAAACTGCAGTCTTTGCACTTGGACTCCCATATTGTTGAGTGGATTAGGCAGTGGCTGAGGGACAGACAACAGAGGGTTGTGGTCAATGGGGTATATTCAGAGCAAGGTCTTTACCAGTGGGGTACCTCAGTGATCTGTACTGGGACCTATTCTGGCGGGGTGTTGCTGGTGGATGATGGGGGTGCTACTGCTGTAGGGGGGCATCCATTAGCTCAGCAGACTCCCCCAAAGCTTAGAGCCCCAGCACCCCCTTTCCCCCCTGCCAGCAGCAGCTCACCTAGGTCAGATGCACCCAACTTTCGCTGGCTGGCTGACCGAGACACCAAATGCTGTTCAATTTCTTCTGGTGACCGTTTCTTTGTGTGGTCATCGTGTTCTGACCTGTGCGGACGAGTCACGTAGAGGATGTCCATCAAGCTCCGCCCTACTGCAGCGGCGCCGCTGACGTCCTTTCACGTCCTTCACTGAGCCTGCCGACCGACCCAAGCACTAACGGGGGTTTAGATAGTAAACAGACCGCTGACGTGGGGGGGGCTAAGCAGACAGCTCGCCGACGGGGTGGGGGCGTCTAGGGGTTGGGGGTGCTAGCAGACAGATCGCCTACGGGGGGGTGCTAGCAGCCAGATCGCTTACCGGGGGGAGGTGTTAGTGGTGTTGGGTCCGGTGGGTGACGGCACTCACCTTATCAGATTGGTGTCACCCACACCCCCTCGCAACGCCACTGCTTTTCAACACAAGAAAAAGCAGCTCCAGGCATGGGGGGACGAACCTATTATATGTGCAGGATCTAGGCTGTCATCTGGTGCTAGAAGACAGCTGTTCAGGGCAGTTCGACCTGCTTTTAACTTAGTAATATAGTGTGCCCTTTCATTCGCAGCCAGGGGAGCAAGCAGGGCACAGACAAGCTGTGGGCGTGATTACAGCGCTGCCTATGCCATCAATCAAGTAAAGTGTGACCATCCCCAGAATGAACTGAAAGTGCACAGCTAAAGATCCACGCTGTGCTCAAATTGCAAGGTGAGAAAACCCCTTTAAGGATATATGTGACAGGACAGGACCTTGAGCACTGCCGAGAACCTGACATATTAATTTAGTAGTGTTTGGCCATCCATTATACCCTCAGTAGTCATATGTAGTTTAGTTTGTAGTGCTCTTGCCCACTAAATCCTATGTCTATGCCTCCTCCTCAGCACCTGCCCACATGTCCCCTTATTCAGCCTCTGATACTAAGATTAATATATAGTATATAAAGTGTATTTATAGCAGGGTAGACTTTCTGTTTATGTACTTACTACAGGGATGTGTGGTGGAGTCATCCGAAGGGCTTCCACTGAGACCCAGTCAATATGCTGGAAGAAATGATGGCCTCGGATGTTACCGTGGACTCCTAAGCGGTTGGCAGGATCTCTCTGGAGGAGCTGAAAATGGAAATGTAATTATAAATGACCACAGTTTCCTCTGACCACAATGACCAGACAGATCCCAGAACTACTTTTTCAGGGACTAGTTAAATGAAATCAGTAATCTGGTTTCTATGGGAGACATCTCCACTCTTCTTTTCTGACAATTTTGAGAAATGTGCCCCAATGTTTATTCTATCTGAATGTTGGACTTATGCTGTAGTGTCAGCAATGGGAGATTTTAGAAATCTATGGCTGCTTCTTGCATAAATTCAGAGGGGGTGCACAAGGGGCTTATTTATTAAGATAGGCAATTTACCCGCCGGTCTAAGGCTACTTTCACACTTGCGGCAGTGTGATCCGGCAAGCAGTTCCGTCTTCGGAACCGCCTGCCGGATCCGCCGATCTGGATGTGACTGAAAGCATTTGTGAGACGCATCCGGATGCGGATCCGTCTCACAAATGCATTGCGAGAACGGATCAGTCTCTCCGCTTGTCATGCGGACAGACGGATCCGTCTTGTATCTTTTTTAGAATTTTTACCTGTCTGCGCATGCGCAGACCGGAAGGATGGATCCGGCATTCCGGTATTTTGAATGCCGGATCCGGCACTAATACATTCCTATGGGGAAAAATGCCGGATCCGGCATTCTGGCAAGTCTTCAGTTTTTTCCGCCGGAGATAAAACCGTAGCATGCTATGGATTTCTCTTTTGCCTGATCAGTCAAAATGACTGAACTGAAGACATCCTGATGCATCCTGAACGGATTACTCTCCATTCAGAATGCATGGGGATATGCCTGATCAGTTCTTTTCCGGTATAGAGCCCCTGTGACGGAACTCTATGCCGGAAAAGAAAAGCTCTAGTGTGAAAGTACCCTTAATTGTGTCTTCAGTGCTGTGGAAGTGCAGGCATCTACATAACTTTGGCACTTCCTCCAGCAGGACGTGCGACAATCTTAAATCTACACCAGCTCCCTTCCTGGCATAGATTTAAGTAATTTTTTGCGCCAAAAACTGGTGTACAAAATGATGAATGAAATGGGCCTGCTACCCCCTTTTTTAGACCTGTCAGCAAAGTAGCGCAAGTGGGGTCACAGATTTTGTCTCAAAATGCCTTGCACCAAAATCTGCAAGAGTGAGGTTTCCTCTGTCACTACAAAAGTGTCATATATCAGCTAATAAATGAGCCCCTAGGTATGTATAGTAAATGTGTCCTCAGTACATTCACTACCTGACTCTCATTCAAATTATCCTTTATGTCAGTTTTTCTTAAATATTCTACGATGGGAGAACCACTATAATGTTCCCCTTCTTGCTTATAAAAGTGGTAGTTCGTGCTGCTATTTAACCAGGCTCCGGGGCAAGTTAGACATTTTGTTACTGCTGAGACTGGCTCTGGTCAGGTTGTGGCTCCAGGGGTGACTACTCAGCATGTCCTCTTGTGGAGACCAATATTGTAGCCTTGAATACTACATCAGCACTCGTTGTGCTACCAGCACCTCCGAGGGGCAACCTAAGTTCTAAACACTACAATGGCAAGTACCATATTTTTCGCCCTATAAGACGCACCTGCCCATAAGACGCACCGAGGTTTTTAAAGAGGAAACCAAGAAAAAAAATATTTTTAACCAAAAGGTGTGCTTTAGGTGGGTTTTGAACTAATGGTGGTCTGTGGATGACACTATTATGGGGGATCTGTGGATGACGCACTGTAATTGCGGATCTGTGGATGATACTGTTATGGGGGCATCTGTGGATGACACTGTTATGGGGGCATCTGTGGATGACACTGTTATGGGGGCATCTGTGGATGACACTGCTATGGGGGATCTGTGGATGACACATATATAGCATCTTATGCTATATATGTGTCATTCACAGATCCCCCCCCCCATAACAGTGTCCCTGTGTAGTGACCCCCCAATACAGGGGGTGCGGGCCGACAACTGGTGTTGAAATCGCGGCGGGGCCTCTGGGATCTGTAGGCAATCCATATGTAAAGTGTAGAAATCCTCTGCGTAGGGCAATCCACCTAGTACTCACTATGAAACTTGTACTAGCAGGCTGGCTAGCCGGTCACTCACTTCGCCATGCACATGCTCCTCCCCCTTGAAGCAGGGGGAGAATGCGCCTGACGAAGTCAGTGATTGGCCAGCCTGCCTGCTAGTACGGGAGATTCATAGTGAGTACTAGGTGGATTGCCCTACCGCAGAGGATTTTTACACTTTACATATGGATTGCCTACACTTTATATATGAATACTGCTGTGTGCGGGGTCCGGTGTAATAGAGTACAGTGACTGCACCGGGCCCCGCCGTGATTCCAGCAGTTGGCGGCCTCCAGCCCCTCCTCGCTGATACATTGCAGTCCGTGCTGTGCAGCATTACAGCCCGCGATGTATCAGTGTCAGCAGAGTAAAAATGGCAGCATTCGCCCCATAAGACGCACTGCCGTTTCCCCCCCACTTTTGCGTCTTATGGGGCGAAAAATACGATATTTGTAAAGTAGTTTATGGCGCACTAGGGGGTATTGTAAGGGAGATGTCTTCCTATCACAGTTTGTCATATAACATTATATAAAATACAGTTGTGTCATGCAGTAACATACTGACCTCTTTAATAATGTCTGCAGCGCTGGAGCGTGTCAATAGTGTAGGATCGTAAGTACACTCACTGGTAATCATTTGATTTAAGATGACACCAAATGAATACCAGTCCACTCCAACGCCATACTCCTCCTTAGCCAACATCTGCCAGAAAGGAGAGAAGAGTTATTACACAGCTCATACTGTGAAACCCACATTGTAATCGCTGAGGCTTTGGCCATTGCCAACATAGTGTATAATGAGTAGCACAAAGGTGTTTAGCTGAATGATGTTCTTCGTCCACCCAGCTGCAGATAAACTGCAACCACAAAGTCATCTGCTGCTGTAGGGACAGACATTGCCTTAGGCTCCATTCACATGTCCGCAAATGGGTCCGCATCCATTCCGCAATATCGGGAACGGGTAATTACCCATTCATTCTCTATGGGGCCAGAAGAGATGTGGAGAGCATCCGCATTTCAGGAGCGCGGCCCCGAACTTCCAGGCCGCGGCTCCGCAAAAAATAGAACATGTCCTATTCTTGTCCGCAATTGCGGACAAGAATAGGCAGTTCTATGGGGGTGCTGGCCGGGTGTATTGCGGATCCGCAATACACTACGGACGTGTGAATGGACCCTAACAGTGCTAATTTTTCTGATAAACGTCTCGTCAAGTGATAGCGACAGAAGGAACCTAACTCTTGTAGGCTCAGTGTGACCAAGTGTTACATGGTGGCTCATTCATTTGAAGGGGCACATTAAAATATGATGTTTCCCCATCAGCACCCAGTGTGGTGGCAGTGGTAACAGGTGATCTCTAATAGATAGAAATGCCATACCCACTGTGTCCTGTTGACTATTGGGGTGGCTTCAATCTAAAAAGAGGTGGTCCAGATGGGACAGCCCCTGTAGGTATACTGAGTAAATATCCAATCACAAGAACTGGAAGATCACTTAGCCCTTATACATATGTCTGTAAGTAAAGAAAGTTTCTTGTCCTGGAAAGCAGCCTGTTTCACCCTGTATTGACCTTAATTCTTTACAATAACTAGAGCTACTTGATGAACACTTGCCGCTGCTACTAAGAGGGGGCCTTCAACTTTACAGAATGGACAGGAAATAAATAATGAATGGTATGACTTTAGAACTAGTCTTAAACGAATTACTTTGCAGACAGTAATTCTGATTTTCATGTCTCTTGAATTTGTATTGTCTACATTCCTAAACTTTGCCAGTGCATGGTCCAAAACCAGTAAAGAAGTTTTCCTCGTTTAAAATATTGATTATCTTTCATCAGAATAGGCGATCAATATGATATCTGTGGGACATCCCCACTGGTCAAGTGTTTGTGGAGCTACTGTACTACCTGGGATATTGCAGGTTATTGCAGCTTTTTACCATTCACTTCAAAGGGAAGAAGCCACAATACGATGCAGATGGCTTTGAAGAGGTTGTAGCCATCAAAGAATCACTGTGACACCTTCAAACAGCTAATCAGTGATGTTGCCAGTAGTTAGACTCCTGCCAATGCACTCCCACCAGGTATATTGATACCTAGAAAACCCCTTTGATACAACTGGATCAGTGAAAATGAGGAACATTCTCCTTTTCTCACCTCAGGAGCCACATAGCCTTCTGTTCCAGCATATTCGGTGGCTGTACGGTCTCCAAACATGTTCTCAAGTGCGAGACCAAAATCTGTGATCTTAATATGACCATTATCAGCCACCAGGATGTTCTCTGGCTTGAGGTCTCGGTGGATGATGCCCTTAGAATGTAGAAATTGGATGCCACACACGAGTTCGGCGGCATAGAATCTGTCAGAAAAGAAAATAAGTGACTATAATATGGGGATAACACAAGAGACTCACAAATAACAGGTAACATGTTCTTCTTATCACTAACACCTGATGGGACATGTCTGGAGCTGAATGATGGCTCAAAATCACACACAAAATCACATAATAACACTAATATCACAACACATTGAGGAGATCTGGTTTCCAGTTTTTCATTTAAAGGGATCGTCCCATCTGGACATTTATGGTATGTCCATAGGATCCGCCATAAATGTCCAGTAGGTGTGGATTCTCCTTCTAGCATTGGCTCCTTTTTCAATAATGGGGCCCTGCTATGAAGGAAGAGTACACTGCTCCATTCACGGCTATGGGACTTTCAAAAATTGTCAAGGGAGAGCGCTCATCTATGTTTGGAAGTCTCATAGCAGGGATAGAGGTGGGACTTGCACCTATTGAACATTAATGGCTTATTCTATCGATATGTAATAAATGCTCAAATGCGAATATCCCTTTAATATCAGGAATATCATGGCAGGGCACATGGGAGAGCAGGTCTCATGAGCGTGATGTGGATAAGGCCAGACACTGTATCTAATATTTCATGTCATTTTCTGACTGTTTGGCTGAGGTTTTTATTTAGCCTTACCTTGCACTGGGGATGTCAAGCTGCCCCTTCATCTCTAGGAATTGATCAAAGTCCCCGCAGCTCATGTATTCCAGCCCAAGTAGAACAAGCATCTGTGACATAGAAGACACCATTACCAAACCATCTACACATATACTATACAGAATACAGCAGTGGCTTCTCTCATCCTTAAAGGGATCTTCCAATTTCAATAAGTAAAGGTTATTCTTTATACTATATTTAGGGTTACCTGTTGGGTCATTTGATAAAAGTATTCTATACTGTACCTTGGTCTGAAATGCAAAGGGTGCGTGGACGAGGAAGGGGCTCCCAGATGCCAGCCGTAACACTCGGTGCTCCACCAACACATCCGCCTCATCACAGTCGGCAAGCATGGCTTTCTTCCTGATGACTTTGACAGCATACTTCTGATGGTTAGAAGTATCCTCTGCCAAGACGACTTTACCATAACTGCCCTGCCCGAGCACATGGTGGAATATTAATCTCTTCCTGATGTTATCGGAGAGTGTGCTTCTAGAGCAGGTTGGCCGAACACCACTGTCCTCAACTAGGGCGAAAAATAATAGAAAGACATGAGAAGACATTTAAAGGGGTATTTTTCCATCTAAGGCGTTTATAGCATATGTATTTTCTTGTTTCTTTCTGTAACTCCCATAGACTTCAGTAGAGAGGGCTACATACAAGCACAGCTTCCTTTCAGTAGAAGTGTATAGAGAATGCGGCAGCAGGCCAGTCAGCAGTCAGAGGTGGCACCCGCAGCTGTATGGCATTTATGACATTTTCTGTGAATGGGAATATGTTTAACATCTACTTAAACGGATTAACCACTGGAAACATCACACGCATGATATTAGTGATAAATAGTATCAAACCATTAGCACCAATGTCCGATGGTTTAATAGGAATCATTCATGTGTACAGGCAGGTCCGCAAACCTGTCTACCAGTGACGGCCACTAATGGAGGGTTTCGTCCGTCAGCGGCCTCAATTCATTTACACTGGAGGATGGAGGATGTTGATGGATGGAATACTCCATCAGCGGCCATTTGCAGAGCACAGCTCCGGCAGGGGGTATAACGGACCTGGGTGTAAACATGAATTGTTCTTAGTAAACCATTGGACATTGTTGCTGATAGGTTAATAATGATTATAATTAGTGGCATGCGTGTGCTGTTCCCACCATGAGCAGAGCCTTATATATAGCGGTCAACTTGTTAAAGAGGCCTTTCTGTTTCATGATATTGATGATCTCTCCTCAGGAAACGTCATCAATATTTGATCGGCGAGGGTGCAACTCCTGTCACCCCCAATCACCAGGCCTTGACCGGCATGTCATCTACATTGTAGCAGTGATACAGGGTAATTACAGCATCTTGTCCCATTCATTAGGAGGGAGATGTACCCCGTAACACTGAGAAAATACTGAACAAGTGATTATTCTCACAGTGATTACATTTTCATAGTGATCTTACTGTCACCGATCACTCTTGTAGTAAGTTACTTCTGCTTTGCCACCACTGACTGACGGAAGTATAGTGCTCCCCCACTTTATAAAAAGTTCTTCAGCAGCAACAGCAGGTACGGGGCTGTTTTAATACATTGGTGGGCCCAGTGCAAAGTTTCTTGAGTGGGCATCCCCCCAACTCTCCATCTGTCTGGCCTGTATACTTCAGTTTTCTTTAGGAGTGTGGAACAGCGCAGTAGACGACCCTATCCCATACAACAGAATCCAGCACATCTAAATAAATACAGACTCAGACCAGATCCCAAAATAAATACAGACCCCACACCAGGTGCCTTAAAGGGTGTCCCACCATTACATGTCACACTCACTTTATAGATGACAAAGTGAAGCCTATGTGCCATTACCATGCTGCTTATCCACTGAAGTTATGACATTTGCTTATACAGAGATCACTCAAATTACAGTATTAGGGCTCGTTCACACGAACGTATTTTGCGGGCCGTTTTCTGCATTCCGCATAAGGTCCGAATACGGAACGCTTCATTTCAATGGGTCCGCAAAAGATGCGGACAGCACTCTGTGTGCTGTCCGCATCCGTTGCTCTGTCCCGTTGCCCCGCAAAAATCCATTTTGCGGATAAGAATAGGCATTTCTATAATAGACCTCCTGTTCCGTTCTGCAAATTGCGGAAGGCACACGGAAGGCATTATTTTTTTTTGCGTATCCGCAATTTGCGGACCGCAAAAAACGGCACGGTCGTGTGAATAAGCCCTTAATCGGTTCTGGGACGACCATTGTATGTTGAGTCTATAACTCTATGGAAAACCAGCAATTGGTTACAAAGCCCAAAAATGTATTTTATGTGCTCCTAACACCTCTCACAATGCATATATATGCCCCAATACCTGTTTTTCATGTCTGTGCTTTCTTTCTCCCTGTCTGGGTATCAGAGTATCCTGGCAGGTCTGTTTACATTCAGTGCTTCCTGTTTTCTTCACTACCTAGCTTTATTTATAAACAAGCCTGGCTGCTCTGCAGAGTGATGAGTCGCAGGCTGACCCCACCCCCACACTGGTCCGTCTGCAGGAGGTACGACCACTGCACCTCCTGTGACCATCTTTCTACACCCATACATGAATCCTGCTAGTTTCTTGCTTGTCTCTTGCTATATCACATCACTAACAGTCCATAGGCTTCTTCCTCACCATCTAGAAGTGCAATAACAGCAAGCACATAAAAATTGTTCTGTATGTAATCCTATCATGTACAATACAGCCTGCTATGACTGTAACATTATCTGTTGTGTGATACTGCCTGTTGTGCTGTGTATCTAATCCCATCTTGTAGGATACTGTCTGGTGTGGTGTGTATCTAAGCCCATCATGTCCAATGCTGTTCATTGTGCCTATGTCTCTAAGGCTTATTGCACACGTGCCACCATCCAATATTCTATATATATCATCCATTCTCACTGCATTCACCTTGTCATAGAAAAAGTCCTTGTAAGTGCCAGCCAGGAGCTACAGCACCCAGAATTATCAATCCAGCTGCCCCAGATTGCTTCGAATTTGGACAGACACTTCCTTTTTTGATATACTCCTCTTTCTAGACGAATCACAATATTTAATCTAGCAACATATTCTGATATATCAGGAGGTATGGGCTGGATCCACTTTGCTGCCAATGTTTTCCTAGCTTGATATAACATTCTACCTATTCCAGTAGTTATAACAGACTGTAAATTATTATCTGGTACCAGGCCTAATACACACAGTTTGGGATCCAACTTAAAACTAGCACTATATACTTTGTTCACCAGATGTAGTATTGCTTTCCAATAAGATGACAGTGATGAACATGACCACATCATGTGTAGAAGGTCAGCTTCATCACTTCCACACTTCGGACAGGCTGGACTATTTCTGTAGCCTATTTTATGCAAGAACACTGGGGTCTTATATACCCTATGTATTAAATATAGATGGGATAACCGTGCTGCCTCACTAAGGGATAAAGTAGGGGTAAGTTCCACCGCCTCAGTCCACTGCTCATCCGTGAGTACCCCTAGATCTTTTTCCCACTGACGTCTACTTGTTAATGGATACCCTTTAAGAAAGTCCTCTAATAGGGCCTGATACACCCTGGAGATTGCTCCCTTCACTGAACCAGCTGCAACCACCATATTCAATGTCTGGCTTGACATAAATGTCACTGGGGCTATCTTAGATTGAGCTTCTAAAGCATGTCTAAGTTGTAAGTATCGATAGAACTGTGAAGAGGGCAGCCCATATTCAGAGCACAATTGTTGGTATTGTTTTAAAGTTCCTTTAAAATAAATATGGCTCAGATTCCATACCCCTTTTTTATTCCACTGGGAGAATCCATTCAGATTTTCCAATTCCTGAAGTGCGGGGTTATGCCATAAGGGCGAGATGTTCATCAATCCTGTCATCCCTAAAATACTCTTTGCCTTATTCCATACTTTCCTCATAAGAATCAAGGTCGGAATATTTCCCATTTCTCCTTTTATTTCTCCTTCAATGGCTACCAACGGGGGAGACCTATTTGCAGCCCACTTTATCAGCTGACCACTCTTCCCTCCCATGTCATCTATTACCCCCCACCCTTTAAAATGTTGGAGTTGAGCCGACAGAAAATAGAGCATAGGATTAGGCAAGGCCAGACCACCGGCTTCTTTATTCCTCTGCAGAATTTCATATTTTATTCTTCCTCTATTATTTTTCCAAATAAAAAATCGGAACAGCTGCTGTATTTTATGGAAGAAGTGCACTGGGATCCATATGGGGGAATTATGCAAAATATAAAGCAACTGAGGCATGAATATCATTTTAAGCAAATTGCCCCTACCGATCATAGAGAGAGGCAATTTATGCCAAACAGCAACCTTGCTTCTAAACCTCCCTAACAAGGGTATTAAATTACTAGGAATATAATCTGCAGGGTTCATTGACACAGTCACTCCAAGATATTTAAAAGATTGCACCACCTTGAGTTCAGAGAAAGTAGCATGAGTGGTATGCATTCGAGACGATACCGGGAGAATTACTGACTTATCCCAGTTTATACGAAGTCCAGACTGATCACCAAACTGCGATATTATAGAGATTATGGAGTCTATGGAATCCACCAGATTACCTACATAGATTAGCATGTCATCTGCATATAGAGATACGCGCTCCTCACTAGAGCCCCTCCCTAGCCCTCTCATCAGTGGAGTAGATCGTAAAAGGCACGCCAATGGCTCAATTGCTATTGCAAATAGCAAGGGAGACAACGGGCAGCCCTGTCTCGTCCCCCTCTCCAATGCAACCGAGGGTGATAATTGTCCGTTTACTCTAATTCTGGCTCTGGGCTCACTGTACAGAAGCTTGACCCATTTTAGAAAACTTATTCCAAAGCCCATCCTAGTCATGACCGCCCACAAATACTCCCACTCAACGCTGTCAAAAGCTTTGGCAGCGTCAAGTGAGATCACAGCAGCTTCACTATCCTGACCTTTCCTCCCCTCCAACTGCAGGTTTATAAACAAGCGCCTAAGATTCAATGCCGTGGATTTTCCAGGCATGAACCCAGATTGATCATCATGAATAATAGATTGAATGACCCTAGACAAACGATTAGCCAAGACTTTGGCCAGAATTTTCACATCCACCGTTAGGAGTGAGATAGGCCTATATGAATCTACGAGCGAAGGGTCTTTTCCCGGCTTGGGTATCACTACAACTATGGCTTCTCTCATGGAACATGGCAATTTACCTTCACCGTATGCATCTTTAAAAACCGTTAATAAATGTGGAAGTAATATCTCCCCATGCCTTTTATAAAATTCCCCAGGAAGACCATCGGCACCAGGTGCTTTTTCATTAGGCATAGAATTCAGGGCCATCTCCAGTTCCTCCAGGGTTATATCCTCCTCAAGAAGTGAGCTATTCTCCATAGATAAGGTAGGGACACTAATTCTTTCAAGATAACCAGCTCTATCAGAAGTAGTGGTGACCAGTCTGGACCTATACACCTCTCCAAAGTGGGTATAAAATTCTCCCAGGATATTCTCATCTCCTGTTATTAGTTGTCCATCTATTCCTCTGAGCGAGGCTATGCAGGAGGGACCATTCTGTGCTTTAGTTATTGTAGCCAACAGATGCCCCACACTTTCCCCTTCAGCAAAATACCTCTGGGCCATAAATAAACGTTTATCATCTGCTCTATTCTGTATATGTTCCCTCAAAAGCTTCTGAGCTTCCTTCCATTGTGCTTCATTAGACAACGTGGGTTGTGTTATATACGTTGTTTCCAGTTGCGTAACTCTATCTGATAGCTCCCTGTCCAGAAGACGACTTTTAGTTTTCCTAACACTAATGCGCTTAATGTATAAACCTCTCACAAACGCCTTCAGGGTGTCCCAAACCACCGCCCCTGAAGTCGAGCCTATATTAATAGTTAAAAAGTCAATGATAGCTTTAGATATATCAGTTCCTGTATCCACTATTGATAGCCAGAATGGGTTTAATCGCCAGATGGGTCTAGGAGCACATATGTGCCTCCCCACCTCCAGTGTAATCAACAGTGGAGAATGATCAGAAAGGCTACGTGGCAGATATAAAATCTCTTTTGTTAGGGCTACCAATGATGAGGATCCTATTGCCAAATCTATTCTGGACAGGGAGCCATGTGATGCTGAGTAACATGAATATTGACGCCGATCAGGATATTTGGTTCTCCATATATCACACAGGTCTATCTCCCCCATCAGTTTCGCCAGAGAGGTAGGGGCAGCAGTGTATGTTCCCGACCCATTGTGAAATTTATCCAAAAAACCATTGAGATAGGTGTTAAAGTCACCTACAATTAATGTAGGAACTAACGGAAATTTAGAAGTAAAGGTAATAACCATCTTCATAATTTCAGCCGAATATGGAGGGGGAACATACACCGCCACTAAGATAATCCTAAACTGAAAAATACAGCAGTCTATGCATATAAATCTTCCATCATCATCAACGTACGATTCCTGAGCATTAAACGGAATAGCTTTATGCACCAAAATGCTAACCCCTCTAGCATGTGTGGAGTATGTAGAGTGAAATTCACACCCCACCCATGCTTTATGTGCTAGGTGTGTCTTATCGGCAGTCAAGTGGGTCTCAGATAAACATACAATAGCTGGCTGTATATCTTTTATAGCATGGAAAATAGCTGAACGTTTAGATGCCAAAGACATTCCTCTCACATTCCATGCACAAATATTAACGGAAGACATCATGGTATCTCATAAGCAAATGCAGAGTGTGGTGCCGACAACCCCAAGCAAACCTGCCCCTAGTAGTAATACTGAAAATATATCCTACCTTAACCCTCCCCCCTCCCAACTGTCCCCAAACTACCCTAAACATTCTGTCAGTCATGAACCCAATAAACAGGGGTACACCATAGACATTGAAAGTGAACCTAACCGTCATGGGTTAACACTAAAGGCACAGATGAAAAAAAATAAGTGCTTAGCTTATACCAGCGCTACACCCTGGATGCGCCAGTGTGTTGGCTCACCCAACTTCCCCCCCGACCACATATTAACCCATACAGTGTAGAACCAAACCAGTGAAAAACCAACATATAAAACCTTCCTTTTTAGAAAAGCATTAGATAACTCAATACTATTTCTAGCATTACTGTGTGTCAAATAAAGGACACAAGAAAAAACAAAAACAGTTCCATTGCAGATATCACCATCTCATCAGGTATTGTTGTCACGCCGATCATTTTCATGAGTGTCCAGCCACTGGCTTGCCTCTAGCGGATCCTCAAACATATGTGTGGATCCATTCGCCACCACCCGAAGCTTTGCCGGATACAACATGGAATAAGGCCACTGCAATGATCTCAATCTCTTCTTTACTGCCAAAAATTTCGCTCTCCTCTTCTGTATTTCTGCAGAAAAGTCCGGGAACATTAGAACTCGGCTATCGCCAATTTGAATATCAGGGATATCCCTGGCTGCTTTAAGTATGGCATCCCGGTCTCTATAATGTAGGACTTTAATCAGGAGAGGTCTTGGAGGCGCCCCCGGAGGCGGCGGGCGAAATGGCACTCGATGTGCACGTTCTATTGCAAAGAGTGGGGATAACTTTTCTTTCCCAATTATGTCCACCAGCCACTTTTCCATAAATGAGACAGGGTCTGAGCCCTCAGTACGCTCCGGTATTCCAATTAACCGCACATTATTCCGTCTTAGACGGTTTTCCATATCGTCAGATTTGGATATGAGTAGGGATACGTTATGTATAACTCGTTGCAAGTCCCTTTTAACAGGCGGTAGCTGGTCCTCCATGTCGCTAACGCGACCCTCCAACTCTCCCACTCTTTCTTTAAACTGCCGCATATCTTGCCTTATCAGCAAAAATTGCACACGAACGTGTGCGCTCCATGGTTGTATTGCGGACCGCATTTGCGGATCCGCAATACACGGGCACCGTTCCATGTGCATTCCGCATCATGGATGCGGACCCATTCACTTTCCATGGGTCCGCAAATCCGGAGATGCGGAATGGTGCGGAACGGAAGCACGGAACGGAACCCTACGGAAGCACTACAGAGTGCTTCCGTGGGGTTTTGTCCTGTACTTCCGTTCCGCAAAAAGATAGAACATGTCCTATCGTTTTGCGGAACGGCTGGATTGCGGACCCATTAAGTGCATGGGTCCGTGTTCCGCTGCGGCTGCCCAATGGTGGGTGTTCGGGACCGTAGCACAGTTCGTGTGCAATAGGCCTAGGGGTACTTTCACACTTGCGTTGCTGGATTCCTGCAATCTGTATGCAAACGGATACCATTTGTGGATGGATCCGGATGCGGATCCGTCTCACAAATGCATTGCAATACTAGATCCGTCTCTCCGTTTGTCATCCAGAAAAACTGATCCGGTATTTATCTTTTTCGCATCTTTATAGGTCTGCGCATGCGCAGACCGCAAAACCGGATCCGTTTTTCCGGAACACTTGAGCATTAATGCAGTTCAATGTAAAATAATGCTGTATCTGGCAAGTGTTCCGGAATTTTGGATGGAGAAAATACCGCAGCATGCTGCAGTATTTTCTCCGTCCAAAAACCGTACAGTGACTGAACTGAAGACATCCTGATGCATACTGAACAGATTGCTCTCCATTTAGAATGCATTAGGATAAAACTGATCAGTTTTTTTCCGGTATTGAGCCCCTAGGACGGAACTCAATACCGGAAAAGTTTAATGCAAGTGTGAAAGTACCCTAAGTCTGTCATCTCCCCTGCAGTCTACTGTTCCGTATCAAAGATTTGTATATGTGGTTCTGTCTGCTGAGCTGTGTATCTAAGGCCTCATACACATGACTGTATCCATTTAATGGTGTGCAAATCACGGATGTGCAAAACAAGGATACCATCATTGACTTCAATAAGTTTGTAGTTCGCATTTTGAGGACCAGAATACGACATCCCTTGTGGAAAAGACATGCGGATGTTGAAAGCACACGGATGGTGCAGATCCGTGTTTTCAAGCCCCCAAAAAATACAGTCATGTGCATCAGCCCTATTAGGGGCCATTAAACATAGCGGGTTTTACCTCTGAATTTTGGTGTGGGCAGCCTCACCGAAATTTCGCCACCCTATCCTTTCTACCTTTCATTCATTTCAATGGGATGCAGCATTGAGGATCACAGAGCAGCAGCTCTGAAAAGTCACGGGATCCTCACCGCTGCCCCCCATTGACATGAATAGGAGGCAGAAAGGATGCAGAAACTGGCTGTAAATTCCGCTGTAAAATCCCACATGTGAACGTAATACTGCACTCCTATAACAGTGACATCCACAGTGCAATCCATAGAGCGCCCCACAGTGCCATCCATAGTGCCCCCCAGTGCCAAGTATCCCCCCAGTGCCATCCACAGTGTGCCCCACAGAGTGCTCCAAAGTGCCATCCAGAGAGCTCACAGTATCATCTTCAGTGCTATCCAGAGTGCCTTACAGTGCCATCTTCAGTGCCATCCACAGTGCCATCCAACATGTGCCCTACAATGCCATCCACAGTGTCATCCACAGTGTGCCCTACAGTGCCATCCATAGTGCCCCACAATGTCATCCACAGTGCTCCCCCCACAGTGCCATCCACTGTGCTCCCCAACAGTGCCATCAACAGTATGTCCCACAGTGCCATCCAAAGTGTTTCCCTTATTGCCTTCTAGAGTTCCCCACAGTGCCATCTATAGTGCCCCACAGTGCCATCCACTGTGTCCCCCACAGTGCCTTCCACAATTTGCCCCACAGTTTAATCCACAATTCCATTCACAGTATGCCCCACAGTGCCATCCAAAGAGTAACCCACAGTGCCACCCCACAGTGCCATCCACAGTGTATCCCACAGTGCCATCCACAGTGTCCCCATAAATGCCATCCACAGTGCCATCCACAGTGTGCCCCACAGTGCCCCCATTTCCATCCACAGTGCCCTCCACAACGCCATCCAGAGTGCCCCACAGTGCCCCCCACAGTGCCTGTCCACAGTGCCATCAACAATGAGCCCCACATTGCCATCCACAGTGCCCCCCCTGCATTGCCATCCATTGTGTGCCCCACAGTGCTATCCAGAGTGCCCCACAGCACAGTGACAGCACAGAGGCTGATCACTATGTGTTGACTTTCAGTTTGGACCCGCCTACAATATGGGGCTTCTTTTAGTTTTTTCCAGGACCACTGTTAGTTCCCAGTCCGCCCTTGTGTGCATGAGTGAGAAAAGTATAGGCGTCACATATCAGCGTGTGCGCCGACAAGACTGCTGGCTTCCCCGGCACATGCGCAATAGTGTATAGGGGTCGGGAATAAAGAAGGCCGGCAGGAGGAGGTGACGTCAGTGATGACGCGCTGTCTCCTCTTTCACAGAGGAAGAGAAGAAGACGGGCTATCCTTCCTTCCACAGGCAATTTTTAAGAAAGATTTCTAACTTGGGGCTGGAAACCCCTTTAAGGAAAACAGACAGGAATAGATGCTGGAAGCTGTAAATCACTCTCTATGGTGAGGACATGAGCTTCTTCAGGGTCTTGCATAGTACATAGATGTACCAGACAAGGGGGCAGTACAGAACTTAGTAGTACTGCAGAGGAGCTACTAGACAACCGATAAAGGGGTTTTACCAGAGAAATAGCCATACTAATTGTTTGGATCTGAGTCTGAGGCATTGTATGTTGAGTCTGGTTTCAACTTACAATGGCCAAGAAAAGACTATTGTATGTGGAAAATACTGTATCCTGAGGCCATTGTATCTTGAGGGATCATTGTATAGTATGGCGCCACCTGGTGCTTAAATCAGCACTTTCATGTACTGAGCTGAGTGCTGCACGTCCTTCACTGTGATCACTGCAGAGGAGCTAATAAAAAATGGCTTCTTTCATGCAGAAGGTTGTATCTAATTGACTGCTCTGCAGGGAACAGAGGATCATTATGCAGAGCAGAGACCTGGCTGTGGCAGAGTGACTGAGCATGTGTGACCAGCAGCACTCAGCTCAGCAGATGGATGTGCACATTGCTATATAATTTGAACACCAGGTGGCACCATACTTTCTAAGTAAATGGCATAACTCTTAACTGAATCGTTTATTTGTCTGGTTGTTTCATTTTGGTGACCTATTCTGGAGATAGGTCATCCATTTTAAAATCTGAGAAAAATTCCTATTTACCATCTAAAATATGTAAACAATAATAAAATAAACATAATTGTTTTATTTCACACAGTGAACATGAAAAAAAAGCTGCCAGAATTGCTGGTTTTTGGTTACTCACCTCCCAAAAGAGGTGATCAAAAAATCATACTTACCCCAGAATGGAACCAATAAAAACTAGCACGCAGACTGGAAAAATAGCAGGTCCTTCCACAGCTCCATGGATGGTGAAGTAACAAAGTTATGGGTCTTAGAATACAGTGACAAAGGTTTTTTTTAAAGCTTTTTATTTAATAAAACATATTAAAACTCCACATTTGGTATCACTGGAATTGGACTGGTGACAGAATACAGATAACATCCGGGGCGCATCTATAATTAGGGAAAGTGAGGCGGTGTGCTAGGACAGCAGGGGCGGTAATTTAGCCTCCAGCCCTGCATCCCTGCACAGCCCTGCAGACATCTGTGTCTTTGGGGATTATTGTACATCACGGTTCAAACCGCAAAACAAAACCGCCATGTACAATGACCCCCTAGGCATTGTGTAGAGACCACAGTATGAAGGACGTTTGAAATGGAAAGTCAGAAACTCCACAGACAGAAGATGATGGAAACCTTTGTATTTCTTCTGTATGTTGGCTCTATTCGGATTTGACTTACAAATACTAAACTAAATACACAAGTGTGAAAGTGACTCTTCAAAAAGAAGTTCTGCAGCAGCTGAAGTGAGTATCATAAAGAATAATGTTCTCAAATCCACAATGCCGCACCTTTTCCGCTGTGTTTTTTGTACGCAGCTTGCGGAGGAGAATTCAGAATTTCTCATTCACTTTGCTGGTTCTGTACCATGTTGTGGATTTGTCACACGAAAATCTGCGAGATCAAATCTGCAGCTAATCAGTCACGTGTGACTGCAGCCTCGGGGCCTTGGAGGAAATCTTTACATAGATGAATATTAGAACATTTTGGACATCCTATTCCCTTAAGAAACAAATGTAATCAGTAAAAGCAGAGCCCCTTTAACTGTCCGGGTATCTGACAGGTGAATAGCGGTGTATTGAGGAGCAGAACATGTCCAGTATTACTGCCTGCAGCAGATGCCCCATGTCTGCAGGCTCTGACCAGAAGCAGATTTCTATGTGTTTTTTTTTTTTTCCCAGTAAACTTTATTAACAACATGACAACTTCACCTAAAGACAAGCATCCATATGAATACACATAGTGATGTAGTAACTGTAATATCCAGATAAAATGGTTATTCTACCACTAGTCTTATGTACTGATCACCTGGATGTGTCCTGTGCTCTGACCCAGCACACGTATGTCATGTAACACTGCTGCTTACTGAATGGTGTGACTGATACCAGGAATACATTACACAGGGCTGCTACATGGGCCATACCATTCTACTGCATATAGGGGTCAACCGCCTGATATTAGAAAGGTATGTAGACATGTGCTTGGTGTGCGGCCTTGTATGTTGATATGGACATGATGGGGGACATTTATCAAACTGGTGTAAAGTAGAACTGGCCTTGTTGCCCATAGCAACCAATCAGATTCCACCTTCGATTTTCCAAAAGAGTTGTCAAAAATAAAAGGTGGAATCTGATTGGTTGCTATGGGCAACTAAGCCAGTTTTACTTTACACCAGTTTGATAAATCTCCCCCGATGACTTCTAATCACTTACAATAGGGGGCACATTGTCCCATGTATCAGAATCACTCCCGTGCATGCAGGGTTGTTACTGTGTTGTACTATACACAATACAGGCTGCTGTTTGTGACAGCCTGAATTCTTTCCATGCACAGGCTCTGCTGACAACTCATACAGGACACTTTAATAACATTAAAGGAAATAATTACTGAACATGGAACTGTATAAGGTCCAATTCACACCTCCCTGCCCTAGACCAGTATCTAAATACCCTGACCAAGGCAGAAAGACTTGTTGGCGCTGCCAGGATACATACCCGCTAGCACCCCTCCCCTGCCCCTAGTAACTCCCCGGCTATAAATGTGGAATCCCCTTCTTCTGCTTGTCTCAGGTCTTAGCTCTACAGAACAGATTAATGTGAAGTTAGGGCTCAATCAGACGGCCGTATCCTATCCGCAAAAATGCGGATCCGTTTTTTGTGGATTAGATGCTAACCCATTCACTTCTATGGGGCCCTTTTCTATTCCACGGTTCCGCAAAACAAATGAAACATGTCCTATACTTGTCCGTGAAAATCAGGACATGGCCCCATTGAAGTCTATGTGTCCGCAAAAATACTGAATGCTATCCAATTTTTTTGCAAAAAAACGGATAGCATTCAGTATTTTTGCGGACAGCATACGGCCGTCTGAATGAGCCCTTATAGCAATGTGTTCAGGATGTGTAGCTTCTGTATTCCTCTATGTGTGCATCTACCTGAGACTCTCTGGTCCTCCGGCTTGTCTTCTGCCTTCAGGACGTCGTCATCTTTCTTGATCAGTGACTTCTTTGCCTTGTTTGAAGAGGTCAGGTTGAGTTTCCTCTTCTTGGCACATTTTGGCTTCGTAGTCAGATCTTCTTCCTCTGGAACGATCTGTTGTTTAGGAGACATCTTCTCAGAGGAGCTGGGGGTTTTCTTCTTCCTCTTCTTGCTCCTCTTGGGTGTCTCCTTTTCTTCATCTGGTGAGGTCAGGATGGTACGTTGCTTCTTCCATCGTTTCCTCCCAATGATCCTCTCCTCTTCTTCCTCCATCACGTTCTGCTCATCAGCCGATGAGTCAGAAATCTGTCTCCTCTTCTTTCTTCCTCTCTTCCTCGCAATCTTCTCTTTCTCCATTTTTGCGCTTTCCTCGGGGTAAGCAGAAATGTCCACCGTCGCCAGTCAACTCCAACTGCCACTTCCAACTGCCACCTATCATTAGACACGCAGTTGCCGTGGCGACACACTTGTGATGTGCCCAGTAACTGACCAATAGCGTTCAGCCTTATGTGCCAGCTTTTTTTTTTTTAATACTTTGTATGAAAATACATTTCTTATATGAATTATAATGGATTTAATTTTCCATTTTTACTTTGATCTCTATGAAACACATTAAAGACTTTTATCAAATAAAATGTGCCACAAAGGTGTAGTAATAATTTTCATTATAAAAATGGCAGGAGAAACAAGCACCATATTTATGGAAGAGCTCTGTTTTTATGATAAATCTCTGCATCTTCTACTATTCCTCCTTCCTCCTAGAGATTTATGAATAGATTGGCAGCTGGGTGTTACCATTACTCTTGTCAAAGGGCTGTGTCCCTACATAACCTGATCCTATGGACAAGGGGAATGGTAACAAGACTTGTCAGTTAGGGTTGAGCTGCACAGAAACTTTTGGTAGCACTATTAATTGAGTTTATCACATTTTATCTGCAGTCCACAAGATTTCATACAATGCAATGTATTTCTTCAGACTGTCGCCAAAGTGTGATAGATAAAATCAATTAGATGCATGACAAAAATTCTCCATGTTGTGCTGCCTTATTCTTACATGTCCTGGAGTAATAGCATCAGAACACAAGGACAGACCTGTTGGTTGCATTTTTTAATGCCAGAATTTTGCACCAAAATGTGCAATTTTTAAAATAAAATGTTATATCTTGGAATGCACCCCATTTCCTTTTAAGTCATATCTCTTCCTTGATAAGTCACTCCCCATTGGTAAACTTGGTATAGAGGAATTTTTTAAAACTCAGTGCTGCAAAAGTGAGATGATGTGCGCTGCATTGCGCCAAGTTCAACAAGTATGGGCCTAATCATTGTTATCTCCTCTCCATGTTTGCTGCATGTAATAGCATACTTTGTGTGAATGTGCTCTTAGGCCTCGTTCACATTTCCATGTCAGTGTCACATTTAAATGAATGGGTCCATGTGCTGTCCGGCGAAAATACAAAAAATACGGATCTGGGAAAAATCTGGATGATTTTCGTGTGCATTATGTATTTTGCGGAAACAAACAGTTGGCTCCTTATAGAACAGTGCTATGCTTGTCCATAATGCTGACAATAATAGGACATGTTCTATTGTTTGGTGGAACAGACATACGGAAACGGAATGAAAATGGAGAAACTCCCCCCCCCCCCCGGACCCATTGAAATGAATGATTCCATCTAAGGTCAGCAAAAAAAACAAAAAAAAACGGAACGTACACGGAAAGAAAATATGTTTGCGTGCATGAGGCCTTATACTGTTCATTGGTATGTAAATGAATGTTGTATGCTGTGGGGGGAAGTAAAAAATAAATATATATATATATATGTATACACTCACCTAAAGAATTATTTGGAACACCTGTTCTATTTCTCATTAATGCAATTCTCTAGTCAACCAATCACATGGCAGTTGCTTCAATGCATTTAGGGGGGTGCTCCTGGTCAAGACAATCTCCTGAACTCCAAACTGAATGTCAGAATGGGAAAGAAAGGTGATTTAAGCAATTTTGAGCGTGGCATGGTTGTTGGTGCCAGACGGGCCGGTCTGAGTATTTCACAATCTGCTCAGTTACTGGGATTTTCACGCACAACCATTTCTAGGGTTTACAAAGAATGGTGTGAAAAGGGAAAAACATCCAGTATGCGTCAGTCCTGTGGGCAAAAATGCCTTGTGGATGCTAGAGGTCAGAGGAGAATGGGCCGACTGATTCAAGCTGATAGAAGAGCAACGTTGACTGAAATAACCTCTCGTTACAACCGAGGTATGCAGCAAAGCATTTGTGAAGCCACAACACGCACAACCTTAAGGCGGATGGGCTACAACATCAGAAGACCCCACCGGGTACCACTCATCTCCACTACAAATAGGAAAAAGAGGCTACAATTTGCACGAGCTCACCAAAATTGGACTGTTGAAGACTGGAAAAATGTTGCCTGGTCTGATGAGTCTCGATTTCTGTTGAGACATTCAAATGGTAGAGTCCGAATTTGGCGTAAACAGAATGAGAACATGTATCCATCCTCTGATGGCTACTTCCAGCACCATGTCACAAAGCTTGAATCATTTCAAATTGGTTTCTTGAACATGACAATGAGTTCACTGTACTAAAATGGCCCCCACAGTCACCAGATCTCAACCCAATAGAGCATCCTTGGGATGTGGTGGAACGGGAGCTTCGTGCCCTGGATGTGCATCCCTCAAATCTCCATCAACTGCAAGATGCTATCCTATCAATATGGGCCAACATTTCTAAAGAATGCTATCAGCACCTTGTTGAATCAATGCCACGTAGAATTAAGGCAGTTCTGAAGGCAAAAGTGGGTCCAACACCGTATTAGTATGGTGTTCCTAATAATTCTTTAGGTGAGTGTATATATATATATATATATATATACACACACACACCTACCTACCTGTAGGCTGTTCGGGCATGCTGGGAGTTGTAGTTTTGGAACAGCTGGAGGGCCGCAGTTAGAGGATGCCTGCTGTAAACTCATGTCAGGGGATTTATGTGTTTAAAAACTGCTTGGTCATTACTGAATGAAAGCCTGTCACATCATTCAAAAATTGTCTGCACAATTTGTCTTCAGACATTGCTCCTCAGAGAACTTGATTCAAGGAAGTAGATTACAGTCTCCCAGAGAGGCACAGTACCATCGCATCGCTCTTATACGGTATGGGGATGAGTGATAGCATGTTGATCGCTCCTCTCCATGTGACAGAGCACACACAGCATGTAACAGCAGCGTTGTCATGCGCTAGCTATCTAGCGATAGCCGGGACGGTTCGGTTCCCTCCCGGCAACGGCTAGCAGCGTCTATATTTCACAAAGCAGATTATCTGACCAACATCTGTCCATTCTGACCAATTGACAGCGGGTAATAGCCCATCTGACCAACGATTAGAATATATGACAGTTTTGGCCCATTCAGATGGCCGCATGAATGGGTCCCCACCTGTTTTGCTATTGATTTTAATTGGGCTGCAAAAGAATCGTAGAGCTTGTGCTGTCCGCATCTGTGGTTCAGTTCTGCGGCCTGCGGAAAGGATACACCATGTCCTATTCTTGCCCACATTCATAGACAGAAATATGCATATTCTATTATGGCAATGGACATGTGCAGTCTGCAAATTGCGCAACGCACACGCCTGGTATCCATGTTTTGCGGATCCGCAATTTGAGAATCCGATAAACACTACGTTCGTGTGAATGTGCCCTTAATCTGTTGGTACAATACAGACCTTATAACATTCATACTATGTAACTGCATGTTATATTAGAAAGAGAGAGATGTATCTTGGTCCTTGTCATTGCATTGCACTAAGGCTACTTTCACACTGCCGTTTCTCAGTCCGCCTGTGAGATCCGTTTCAAGGCTCTCACAAGCGGCCCAAAACGGATCAGTTTAGCCCCAATGCATTCTGAATGGATAAGGATCCGTTCAGAATGCATCAGTTTGGCTCCGTTCCACCTCCTTTCCGTTCTGGAGCATAGGCGTGCGCAGGGGGTGTGCCGGGTGTTCCTGTGCACACCCTAATTAAGCCTGCTGGCCGGCGAATACTAATGAGCACTTCCATTTTGGAAGCGCTCATTAGTACCGGAGGACCAGGAAGCTGTGAACACTATGTTCTTACCGCTTCTGGGTCCTTGGCTGTGCAGGGCTTTGTGGCATCACACTGTGCGCGCCAGTTCAGAGCACAGCCGACAGCAGGAGGTAGAGGATCGCGGGCGTCGAGGAGTGGCAACGTCCAGGAGCAGAGAGGTAAGTGTTTTTATTTTATTTTATAAAAAATGAGGCTGCTGGGGGCATATGAGGCATAATGGGGGCTAATGAGGCATAATGGGGGCTATTGAGAGGCATAATGGGGGGCTAATGAGACATAAGGGCTGATAATAAATATATATATATATATATATACATATACACGCGTGCGGTGTCTGCGTTTGTGCTTTAGGGCGCACACCCTAATGCAATAGGCTGTGCACGCCTATGCTCTGGAGGCGGACACTAAAACGCTGCTTGCAGCGTCTTGGTGTCCACCTGGCGATGTGGAGCCAAACGGATCCGTCCTGACTTGCAATGTAAGTTAATGGTGACGGATCCGTTTACATTGACACAATGTGGTGCAATTGTAAACGGATCCATCCCCCATTGACTTTCAATGTAAGTCAGGACGGATCCGTTTGACTTACACTTAGGCCACATGCACACGACAGTTGTTTTTCTCGGCCTCCGTTCCGTTTTTTTCTGCGGATGGGATGGGGACCCATTCATTTAAATGGGTCAGCAAAACAAAAAAATGCTGATAGTTCATCCGTTTGTGTTCCGCGTCCATTGTCAGTGTTTCCCTTCAGCAAAAAAAGGTAGTGCATGTACTACATTTTTTTTTACATTTGTGGACAAGGGATCTGTGGAAAAAAACGGATCCTCCAAAAAAAACGGATGCCGCATCCTTTTTTTTTTTTTCTGGACTGACATATTGCGGACGCAAAAAACAACTGTCGTGTGCATGAGACCTTAGACTTAGGCCTCATGCACACAACAGTGTTTTTTCACGGTCAGTGATTTGGCTTCAGTGGTCCGTGTCCGATTTTGCTTCAGTTGTGTTTCCTTGTGTCTTCCTTCTTCTCTTTTTTTTTTTTTTTTGTCTGACAGGGGGAAAAAAAAGGAAAGTTAATGAAAAGTTTAATTTTATTGCACCAAGGTCTTGTAGAAAAAAACGGACACGGACACGGATGACATACCAGTTGTGCATCCGTTCTTTTTTTATGGGTCCGTCTTCTGTTTTCCACTGACAAGAATAGGACAGGTTATATTTTTTTGACGGACCGGAATCACGGATCACGGATGCGGAGAAAAAACTGAGAACTATCATTTTTTTTTTACAGCTACATAGAAATGAATGGGACCTCCCATAAACTGTGAAAAATGACAGAACAGACGTGGATGCACACAACGGTCGTGTGCATGAGGCCTTAGACCTTTTTTTTTTGACAGAGTAATGCAGACGGATCCGTTCTGAACGGATATCAGCATTTGCATTATGGGTGCGGATCCGTCTGTGCAGATAGCAGACGGATCCACACCTAAACGCAGGTGTAAAAGGAGCCTAAGGCTACATTCACACGTCCGTGGTGTGTTGCGGACCCGCAAATTGCGGGTCCGCAACACACCAGCCCGTCACCCCCGCAGAAATGCCTATTCTTGTCCGCAAGCTGCGGACAAGAATAGGACATGCGCTATCTTTTTTGCGGAGCTGCCGACCCAAAAACGGGGCCGCGCTCCGCAATTGCGGCTGCAGACAGCACACTGTGTGCTGTCCGCATCCATTCCGTCCCCATAGAGAATGAATGGGTCCGCACCCGTTCCGCAAAATTGCGGAACGGATGCGGACACATTTTGCGGACGTGTGAATGGAGCCTTAGTTTTAATGAAGTCTGAAACTGTTCATGGACGATCCCTCAATTACCATAAGGGTTAAAATAAGATTAAACTTCGTCCCAGACAGCCAGGTGCCATGGTGGGCTTAGATATAGGTGTTGAACTTCTATTTTTTTTCAAAGTCTGAATGTTGTGAGCTGTGGACCAATAGCATTCCAGGTGGCATACCACATGGTCAGTTGACATGCATATACACTGCTCAAAAAAATAAAGGGAACACTTAAACAACACAATGTAACTCCAAGTCAATCACACTTCTGTGAAATCAAACTGTCCACTTAGGAAGCAACACTGAGTGACAATCAATTTCACATGCTGTTGTGCAAATGGGATAGACAACAGGTGGAAATTATAGGCAATTAGCAAGACACATTAATACCTGTGAATGAAGGGTTATTCAAAAGTGAAAAAAACTGCTGAATGAGCAGCTGTAAAGAACTTGCATGTGTCTTCTTAGGTGATAATTGTGTCCATGTAGATTGATGTAGCAACTAATGTAGCGCTAATATAGAGATGTGAACCATCCGGTTTCACCAGCATACAAAGTCCGCACTCAGGGTTCAGTATATATTAAAGTAGACGGGTTTTATGAATGGGGCGTCCCCCTATCCGTGAACCCTCTTACCTTGCCCTTTTAGAATGCCTGTGTGATTTATGCTGCCAATGGTCGCTGGATCCTTTATGTCACGATGTGGGATCCGGTACTTTAAATTCACTGCTTACTGCCCTCCGGTCTCGGCGTTCCACGTGATGTCTTTGCGTGTCGCCTTCCAGGAAGTAATGTGCAGGGATCGCGTAGTCTCGCGATAAGTCTAACCAGTTTCGCTTTCACTGGTATCCAGATCACCAACAATGTGCTTGTATTGACCAACCAATAAAGGAGTGGTTCTGCAGGTGGTGACCACTTCTCAGTTCCTATGCTTCCTGGCTGATGTTTTGGTCACTTTTGAATGCTGACGGTGCTTTCACTCTAGTGGTAGCATGAGACGGAGTCTACAACCCACACAAGTGGCTCAGGTAGTGCAGCTTATCCAGGATGGCACATCAATGCGAGCTGTGGCAAGAAGGTTTGCTGTGTCTGTCAGCGTAGTGTCCAGAGCATGGAGGCGCTACCAGGAGACAGGCCAGTACATCAGGAGACGTGGAGGAGGCCATAGGAGGGCAACAACCAAGCAGCAGGACCGCTACCTCCGCCTTTGTGAAAGGAGGAACAGGAGGAGCACTGCCAGAGCCCTGCAAAATGACCTCCAGCAGGCCACAAATGTGTCTGCTCAAACGGTCAGAAACAGACTCCATGAGGGTGATATGAGGGCCCGACGTCCACAGGTGGGGGTTGTGCTTACAGCCCAACACCGTGCAGGACGTTTGGCATTTGTCAAAAAACACCAAGATTGGCAAATTCGCCACTGGCGCCCTGTGCTCTTCACAGATGAAAGCAGGTTCACACTGAGCACATGTGACAGACGTGACAGAGTCTGGAGACACCGTGGAGAACGTTCTGCTGCCTGCAACATCCTCCAGCATGACCGGTTTGGCATTGGGTCAGTAATGGTGTGGGGTGGCATTTCTTTGGAAGGCCGCACAGCCCTCCATGTGCTCGCCAGAGGTAGCCTGACTGCCATTAGGTACCGAGATGAGATCCTCAGACCCCTTGTGAGACCATATGCTGGAGCGGTTGGCCCTGGGTTCCTCCTAATGCAAGACAATGCTAGACCTCATGTGGCTGGAGTGTGTCAGCAGTTCCTGCAAGACGAAGGCATTGATGCTATGGACTGGCCCGCCCGTTCCCCAGACCTGAATCCAATTGAGCACATCTGGGACATCATGTCTCGCTCTATCCACCAACGTCACGTTGCACCACAGACTGTCCAGGAGTTGGCAGATACTTTAGTCCAGGTCTGGGAGGAGATCCCTCAGGAGACCGTCTGCCACCTCATCAGGAGCATGCACAGGCGTTGTAGGGAGGTCATACAGGCACGTGGAGGCCACACACACTACTGAGCCTCATTTTGACTTGTTTTAAGGACATTACATCAAAGTTGGATCAGCCTGTAGTGTGTTTTTCCACTTTAATTTTGAGGGTGACTCCAAATCTGGACCTCCATGGGTTAAAAAATTTGATTTCCATATTATTATTTTTTGTGTGATTTTGTTGTCAGCACATTCAACTATGTAAAGAACAAAGTATTTCCGAAGAATATTTAATTAATTCAGATCTAGGATGTGTTATTTTTGTGTTCCCTTTATTTTTTTGAGCAGTGTACAAAGTATCAATCTATTTGGCCCTCAGACCATTTTTGCAAAAGCTAGAGGAAGAACTGTTTTCTGTTTTCTCCTGTCTTTGCTAGCTGAGCCACCATTTTGAATACAGCAGAGATGGCCTCTCACAAGGTTGAAATGCACACCCGCCTTGTCTGCAAGAACTGCGTCAAACTTCAGGACAAGCTGTCGGTCCATCTCCGCCGAGTATGCATGAAAATGCAAAGTGCTGAAGACATCAACCAAGCTATGATGGAGGCAAAGGAGAATTTGATGAAGATGGTTGCGAACTTGAGCATTGTTTCCTACAAATCCCTAAATTATCGGAACAGCGACTTTTCAGACCCACAGGACTTCTTTGCTGATTTTTTGCAGCGTCACGGTTGCACACTTACAGATCAACCGTCTGAACGGTGAGAGTAGACTGTGGAGAATGAAACTAACTGACCCCCTTAACACTTAGCAGCTAGGAATAATGACATGACAACCTTCTTTTGTTGGGTGAGAGTCAGTCACAGCTTTATTACTTATTTCTTTATCAGACCAACTTTTATTTTATATCTCAAACCAACATCAACAAATTTGGAGTCTCCAGAAGCGGTATGCCCCACAGACTCCCTCTGTGGGCAAGTCCGCCTTCTTCTCCGTTTTGCTTTTATCACCGACCTCCACGGAGGGGCCCGTGTATTCCTACACGCCGCACCGAACCCCACCCAACAAGAACTGGGCCTGCTCAATTCCATCCTGTAAAACAAGATAAGAAAATATCTAACCCTATGTCATTTAAGTGGACACCATCGGGCCGCATCAAACGCCCGTTGTCGCCTTCCAACTGGCGATGGCGTACAACTACACCAGCTCTGGATCGGATAAAACGTGAAATGCGGTTATTGACTGTGCACCTGGCCCTTTCTATGGCTGTGGCATCCCTGGCACCTTGCCACGTAACCCGGGGAATAATTTCCGACCACACAATAATCGCCTCTTGGAAGAAAGAAGGGAGTCTCTCCAGATCAGCTCTTATCAATGTGATCAATTCCGCTATTTTTAGCAGACACAGGTAATTGCCCCTAGCATGTATAACTAATATCACCGGGGATCGCACTAGATGACTACATTCCACCGCTTCCGGGAGAACCTGAGACCAGCGTAAGCCCCGGACACCCCGCCAGCGTGCTTGAATATTTCGGAAACCAAGGCATCGCCTGCCCGGGCGACTTACTGCTCTCTGTCCTGCCCAAAAAATGTACGAATGGCCGATAAAAACATACTGTAATCTGGGCCGCATCTAAAAGAAAATCAAATCAGTAAATGAGGTCGAACATATGAAGCAAAGCAGGCAGATTTCTAACGCCCAATCCTCTGAACCTCAGCCTCTGGCAACCCAGCGCGAGCCGCCTCCGTGGCTGCCCCAATTCTGAAAGAGTGAGTGCCAAATTCTGAAACTGGTAAGTGAAGAAAAAGGAGGCAACGGCGAAATATGGAACTAAATTGAAAACGAGTAAGGGGGGTGCCGTCAGCATGTATCAGGAAGGTAGCTCCCTCAGGTCGAGTAGACACGAACTGGGCTACAGCGGCATGGGGACCAGCTGGGCCGCCAATCTTATGCAATGGAAGCCAAGCCCCCCGCGCAAAAACGTCTGTTTTAGAGCTCCTGATGAAGACCCTTAGGGCCGAGTCGCTGATGAAAACGTCTGTAGCTGCCAAACCTCCTGCGCGAGCGAGGGAAGGGGAAACCAGCTCTCCAATACGAAGGGCCGCAAAAAAGGCTAAGCAAAAAGCAGCCCTAAATAAACACACCTCATAAGGAGATGAACAAATGGAAGGTAGTAATTGACAAATGCTGGCTAACAAAGCAAATAATACCGGGCGGCGACATTCGCGGCGGACATGCTCCTTACGCCAACCCCTAATAGCTTGCCTGATTAAGAAATGCTGAGTCACGTCCTGCCAACCTCGCATTTTAAGATAATACGCAACTCCCCACAATTTACGCTGCGCAACCAAAGCACTAACTCCCTTGGCTTTCAGGGACAAGATATAAGCAATGGTCACCTGTAAACATGCAGCTGGCAATATAACATTTGCCGAATTCTCCGCCACCGCCCTCCATTCTGCCCACGCCTTACCATGTGCTGACCATGTGGCTGGTGCCACTGAAGCTTGTACCATACTCATCAGTCGTTGATCGGCAAATCCCAAAGCGTTGTCGGGCATGGGATCCCATCTTGGATTGCCGCCGGCAACAGGAACCTGAATTCCTGCCAACGAAAACGAGAGAGAGCGTCAGCTATAGGGTTGTTTACGCCTGGCACATGCTGGGCTCGGAACCAGACATTGAACTCTAGGCATCGGAGGACCAGGTGGCGGAGTAGCGAGAGAACTGGGAGGGAAGAAGAGGTTAATGAGTTAATACAGCAGACTACCGCCATGTTGTCCGTGTAAAAACAGACACGCCTGTTTCGAAAACAGGGACCCCATACGTTGATGGCTACAATAATAGGGAATAATTCCAGTAGAGTGATGTTGGAACAGAGGCCCAGCGAACGCCAAGAGTCAGGCCACGGTGCAGCGCACCACTCCTTGCCTAATATGGCACCAAAACCGGTAGACCCAGCAGCGTCCGTGAATAATGACAAATCCGGAGATGAAATCTGTACAGATTGATAACAAGTGTGGCCATTATACTGAGTCAAAAAGGATTTCCAGACGTGCAAATCCAATTTCAGCTGCTTGGTCAACCGGATGTGGTGAGAAGGCTTTTTTACCCCGCAAGTGGACAGTGATAGTCTACGAGAAAAAACACGAGCCATCGGCATGATGCGACACGCAAATACTAATAATCCTAATAACTCCTGCATTTGTCGTAGCGTCACTGATTTTACTGAAATGAAACCCAATATCAAGGCCGATAATTAAATTTTTGTAATTTTTCGCTTGGTAGGCGAAAAACCATCAGGTTGGTATCAATTTCAATACCCAAAAACGTGATGATTGTCGCCGGACCAACCGTTTTATCCTCAGAGAGGGGGACACCAAATCGAGCCATGAAAAAACGAAATGTATCCAGGAGGAATTGACATTGTTTTGAATTGCCAGGAGAAACAAATAGAAAATCATCTAAATAATGGATAATATTCTGTGAGGCCGTTTCAAAACGGATGACCCATTCCAAAAAGGTGCTGAACAATTCAAAATAATGGCATGATATCGAGCAGCCCATCGGTAGGCATGTGTCATAGTAATAGGCGTCGTCCACCATACGACTTAATAGGTGATAACAATCAGGATGTACAGGGAGTAAACGAAAAGCTGCTTCAATGTCAGATTTGGCCAACAATGCGCCAGTTCCGGCACGGCTAACTAAAGCTACTGCCCTATCAAATGACACATAGGACACCGAAGATTCCTCCTTGGAAATAGCATCATTCACAGATGCGCCCTTTGGAAAGGACAAATGATGTATCAATCTGAATGAACCTGCCTCTTTTTTAGGTATAAGGCCTAAAGGGGAAATACGTATGTTTTTAAACGGAGGGGACTTAAATGGTCCTACTATACGCCCTAGAGAGACTTCTTTAGCTACTTTGCTTCTCAATTGCTCCGGGTTATCCTTTGCAGACTTCAAATTATCAGAAATTGTGGGTAGGGAAGAAAAATAAAATGGAATGAAAAACCCTGACGTGAAACCAGAACGCAGTTGAGCGGACGCCTGCTCATTGGGGTATTGGTCTAGCCACGGGGACATCGCGTGCACGCTCACTGGGGTCTTTCCCTCCGGCAGCAGTGTGGGCTTTATGTACTGGCAGCTGGCGCTGGCATCGGATAGCAGCATGTGAGCCTCCGCAGACGGAACACTCATGCTTGTATTTGCATAGGGCAAAAAATTTACAATGTCCCTCGTTGTATAACTAGCAGGCTCCTGGCCTGCGCACGGCCACTGTGCCGTATGCATTTGCTGATGGAGCAGTGGCCGCGGGATGAAAGGGTTGCGTTCTCTGTGACATCATAAGACGGAGCCATAAATCTGCTGCTTTTACCCCCCAACCTATATCAGGTTGTAAAGCTAACCTTCGGCGGAACTCTTCGTCATACCGCCACCAAGCGGAACCGCCATGCGCCTTAAACACGCTATAAATAGAGTCCATGTAGACGAAGAGGTCCGCCGAGAGTTCAGGGCGGCGCTGAGCCATAGTGTAACCCAAAACCGCAAATTCTTGTATCCAATTACCTATGGTACGCGCCACCTTTGGTCTGCGGTCTATGAAACGCTCAGCATTGGGGCGCCTCTCTTTGTCCACCGTATGCTGATCCACCGAAATTAACGACCAGATGTCAATATACTGGTTAGCCCATATTTTATTTTTGGTGTCATCATCTAGGTGGGCTCCCAACGGCGTCAAGCCGCAAAATATGGATTCTTTATGATCGCTAGGTCTGGACTTGCTGGACAGAGAAGCCTCTGTGGAGGGTTGTGTCAGGGAAGCACCGGGGTCTAATTGTGCTAGCAAGGCCCTAAGCGCAGGAACCAAACCTTTGGCTACTGTATCCGCACCCCAGGCCCCAGTAAAATTGTACTCACCGGTAGCTGGATTCTGATGTGTAGGAGCGACTAAACTCGCCTGTGGAACCGCGCTGGCAGACTCCGCCACGCGGAAAGGCCTTCTTGACTGACGTCTGGGGGCCCGCGTACTCCGAGAATGTGACCTGCCGGAATCCGAGCCGCAGGAGCTCAACTCTGAAGACTAAGGCGACCTCCATCTCGCCGATCTAGACCGTTTCGAACGGCTACTACGGCTATGGGTGCTGGATGCATGGCGGGAACGGCGGCAACGGTGAGAACCCGACCTGCGCCTTTCTCGACGGTCGTGAGCAACTGCAGGTGATCTATGCTGGGAAGAGTAGCGTGGGGCAGACTCCTGTCCAGGAGCGGTAGCCGGCCTGGTCATCTGTACATTGGCAGATGCAATTGGTGTGGGAAGGGAAGGAGGGGTTGACTGTACCAGTGGCGGGGGGGGGGGGAGGAACACAGCTAGTAGGCAGCTGCATTGAAGGGCCTGGAGGGAGCATACTCTGCTGTATGGGCTGCGTGACCTGCGGTGCTACAACCACAGCAGCATTATAAACAGCTTCCCCCAAATGGGCCTCCTCGGTAGGGACAAATGACTGCGATTGAGTTGACATTGTTACATTCTCCTCAGCAGAGGAGCGCTCGCTGTGACGATTGCCCATACTGAACTGTGCAGGGCGAGCAGGGAGGAGGGACTGTGACTCGGCCAGCGGGAACTGCTGCTGTTCCCGCGGTACCGGAAGTTGGTGAGTGGTGGGCGTGGCCTGCGGACGTGCCGGCCGAAGCGCAGGAGTCCTCCGAACAGTGGAAGCCGGAGGATCTTCGCGCCGCTGCTGCCGCCGGCTCCTGGTGCGGCGAGGTACTGGGGCAGGAGAGGGACTGAGTCGGGCGGGTGGGCGGATATTTCTGATGGGCCGCCTACCACCCGGCCGCTCCGATGATTGTGCGCAAGGGACGGGCGGGGGAGTAGGTGACTGGGGCGCTTGTAAGCCCGCCATCATGCGGGCTAGAAAAGCCGGGCCCTCATTTTGAAAATGTGCAGCAAAAGCTGCTCCTCTGTGGCCATACCTGCTGCGAGCAGAGAGCTGCCTGCTGGAGCCGTAGAGGAAGAGGCAGAGCCTTGCCTAAACCCCTATTTAACCCTGTGTGGTACCTACCACTTATGGCAACCAATCAGGGGAAGGGGCGGATAAACTTGAGACACCCAAGAATATAATAACCAGCCCACCATGTTTGGGGAGCTACCCCCCTTGTATATTGGTACTTCCATACTCAAACTGCTAGCTGCTGAATCGCCTTAACCCTTTTGTATCCGTCTCCCCAGTCTATGCCGCCTTCACTTAACCCCCTCGGCGCCACCAACACACGTTTCCCTTGCTTGCAGGGATGCTCAACCTGCGGCCCTCCAGCTATTGCAAAACTACAACTCCCAGTATGCCCTTATAGCCGTAGGCCAGGGATGCTCAACCTGCGGTCTTAGCTGTTGCAAAACGACAACTCCCAGAATGCCCGGACAGCCTACTGCTGTCAGCCTACAGCAGGGCGTGGTGGGAGTTATAGTTTTACAACAGCTGGAGACCCAAAAGTTGGGCATCTCTGCTGTAGGCTGTACTGGCATGCTGGGAGTTGTAGTTTTTGCAACAGCTGGAGGGCCGTAAGTTAAACATTCCTGTCAGGTCTGGCTAAGAACATGGTTATAGGTAAGGGATAAGCAACCTTCAGCACTCCAGCTGCTGTGCAACTACAACTCCCAGCGTGCTCTTTCCACGTGTTTGTGAGTTTAGAGAGCAGCCAAGCAAGTGTGCATGCTGGGAGATGTAGTTTCCCAACACCTGTAGTGCCGGCGGTTGCTGACCCCTGTTACTTGCCTTTATTTCAATTTATTAATTTGTTTTTTACTCTAAAGACCCATACAGCTCTGCTACATGCGGTTCTGCTATATGCGCACATACGGTTCTGCTACATGCAAAGGTTCTTTAAGGGCTTCTGTTATTGGGGTACATGGTTATTTAGCTGGCTGCCTTAATGTACCTCAGTTTCTGTGAAAAATATAGGTTTTATTCTATGCAAATGGTCCTCTGCGACCAACTGGGTCTGTTTTTGCCACAACTGCATCATGGATCAGCAACCTTCAGCACTCCAGCTGCTGTGCAACTACAACTCCTAGTGTGCTCTTTCCACGTGTTTGTGAGTTTAGAGAGCAGCCAAGCAACTGTGCATGCTGGGAGATGTAGTTTCCCAACACCTGTAGTGCCGGCGGTTGCTGACCCCTGTTACTTTCCTATATTTAAATGTATTTATTGTTTTTTTTTACTCTAAAGACCCATACAGCTCTGCTACATGCAAAGGTTCTTTAAGGGCTTCTGTTATTGGGGTACATGGTTATTTAGTTGGCTGCCTTAATTTCTGTAAAATATAAACAATGGAGTAGAATTAACACTCCTGTTTTCTGAGATGTGTTATCTAATCTAAGCAAACACCTTCAATTGATTTTCAATGTCTTTCGTCTCTAGATAATGCGATGAGTTAATAAACTTGAGTTAAGAGCTTTAGTGCTAACCCTGCTCCATCTGTATATGTTTTATTATATGCAAATGACCAACTGGGTCTAGCTGCTGTGCAACTACAACTCCCAGCGTGCTCTTTAGAGCAGTGTTTCCCAACCAGTGTGCCTCCAGCTGTTGCAAAACTACATCTCCCAGCATGCCCGCACAGTCAAAGGCTGTCCGGGTATGCTGGGAGTTGTAGTTTTGCAACAGCTGGAGGCACACTGTTTAAATTCTTTTTTTATTCAAATTTTCCAGGTTCAAAGAACAAATTTGTATTACAATAAAATGATAGTGTAAATCAAAATCTTAAACATAGATCAGAATGGTGTACATATCATTAATGTCATGACATGTGTTACATTGAAAATATATAACAATCAAGTAACGAGATGAAAGTATTTAGTTTTCTAAAGTTATTGAACCCATGACTATTAACGCTGGGGTGACAATCAAACAAATAGCAAATTAGGACCGCAGTCTTTATTAACTAGATGATAACATAGTTGCCATTTGTTATGCTCCTATATCACTACACTGCGTGCAGAATTATTAGGCAAATGAGTATTTTGACCACATCATCCTCTTTATGCATGTTGTCTTACTCCAAGCTGTATAGGCTCGAAAGCCTACTACCAATTAAGCATATTAGGTGATGTGCATCTCTGTAATGAGAAGGGGTGTGGTCTAATGACATCAACACCCTATATCAGGTGTGCATAATTATTAGGCAACTTCCTTTCCTTTGGCAAAATGGGTCAAAAGAAGGACTTGACAGGCTCAGAAAAGTCAAAAATAGTGAGATATCTTGCAGAGGGATGCAGCACTCTTAAAATTGCAAAGCTTCTGAAGCGTGATCATCGAACAATCAAGCGTTTCATTCAAAATAGTCAACAGGGTCGCAAGAAGCGTGTGGAAAAACCAAGGCGCAAAATAACTGCCCATGAACTGAGAAAAGTCAAGCGTGCAGCTGCCAAGATGCCACTTGCCACCAGTTTGGCCATATTTCAGAGCTGCAACATCACTGGAGTGCCCAAAAGCACAAGGTGTGCAATACTCAGAGACATGGCCAAGGTAAGAAAGGCTGAAAGACGACCACCACTGAACAAGACACACAAGCTGAAACGTCAAGACTGGGGCAAGAAATATCTCAAGACTGATTTTTCTAAGGTTTTATGGACTGATGAAATGAGAGTGAGTCTTGATGGGCCAGATGGATGGGCCCGTGGCTGGATTGGTAAAGGGCAGAGAGCTCTAGTCCGACTCAGACGCCAGCAAGGTGGAGGTGGAGTACTGGTTTGGGCTGGTATCATCAAAGATGAGCTTGTGGGGCCTTTTCGGGTTGAGGATGGAGTCAAGCTCAACTCCCAGTCCTACTGCCAGTTTCTGGAAGACACCTTCTTCAAGCAGTGGTACAGGAAGAAGTCTGCATCCTTCAAGAAAAACATGATTTTCATGCAGGACAATGCTCCATCACACGCGTCCAAGTACTCCACAGCGTGGCTGGCAAGAAAGGGTATAAAAGAAGAAAATCTAATGACATGGCCTCCTTGTTCACCTGATCTGAACCCCATTGAGAACCTGTGGTCCATCATCAAATGTGAGATTTACAAGGAGGGAAAACCGTACACCTCTCTGAACAGTGTCTGGGAGGCTGTGGTTGCTGCTGCACGCAATGTTGAAGGTGAACAGATAAAAACACTGACAGAATCCATGGATGGCAGGCTTTTGAGTGTCATTGCAAAGAAAGGTGGCTATATTGGTCACTGATTTGTTTTTGAATGTCAGAAATGTATATTTGTGAATGTTGAGATGTTATATTGGTTTCACTGGTAAAAATAAATAATTGAAATGGGTATATATTTGTTTTTTGTTAAGTTGCCTAATAATTATGCACAGTAATAGTCACCTGCACACACATATATCCCCCTAAAATAGCTAAAACTAAAATATTCAGCTTTGATATTAATGAGTTTTTTGGGTTCATTGAGAACATGGTTGTTGTTCAATAATAAAATTAATCCTCAAAAATACAACTTGCCTAATAATTCTGCACTCCCTGTACAGTTGCCCAGTATTGTGGGATTTAGCCAACTTCTAAGTTACTGCGTGTGATAATCTTGTCGGGTCATCCCAGCTACATCACAAGAAGAACCGTAACGGGGGGGGGGGGGGGGGGGAGAACAATTTAACACGGAGAACATGAGGGAGGGGGGGGGGAATCAGGCTTAATCTAACCTTATGGTTACAGGGTCCAGGCGTAGAAGCTAAATAGTTAAAGATGTTCAGTTATGGCATTTTTTTCTAAAAGTTTGGTCCAAGGGTCCCATGTTTGGTGTTACCTGGGCTTATTATCATCTCTAATTAATCTCAGTTTCTCGTAGTTGTGTAAGATATGCATCTCCTTCAACCATTCTGAGAAGGATGGAGGTTCTTTTTCCTTCCATAGTTTGGGGATAAGTAGTTTGGCTACATTTAACATGTGAAGTGTTAAAGGATGTCTAATATTAGAAGTTTGTATATTGAATATACTGAATAGAATCAGGTTTGGTGAACTTTTTGTGTCGTGTTAAAGGTTTTACTTATTATCGTTTCAATGGATTTCCAAAATATTTCTAGTTTTTTGCAGTGAACCCAGATATGGGATATAGTACCCCTATCTGTCTCACACCTCCAGCACAACGGGGAAATGTCTGGGAACATACGATTAAGTATAATAGGGGTTCTATACCAACGTGAGACTATTTTGAAGTGAGTTTCCTGTATTTTGGGACTAATTGATTTAGATCTTGCATTTGAAATGATGTCTTTTATCTCAGAGCACTGGTTGGGAAACACTGCTTTAGAGAGCAGTCAAGCAAGTGTGCATGCTGGGAGATGTAGTTTCCCAACACCTGGAGTGCTGGCCCCTGTCCTAGAGGCTTGTTTTTCCTTACTCTGACCGCGCCCTCCTGATGTTAAGGGCCCTTGCACATGACCGTTTTCCTTCCAAGACGTACTGTCCATGAGCGGGTCATATGCCCTGGCGCAGCATTGAATGTGCGCACGGGAGTACACAGCATCTTAGATTGCAATTATGCTGTGCACATCGGGCCACCGGTGGGCCTATTGTCCCGCACTCATGTGATCTTATGAGTGCGGGACAATAGTCCTGCGGGTGGCCCAATGTGCGCAGCATCATTGTAATCTATGGTACTGTGTACCCCCGTGTGCCACTCCGGGACATATGGCCCGCTCACGGAGAGCCCTAAGCCAGTGTTCACAGCACCCTGCCTGGCCCTGTCTCCTAACTTGCTGAGGGTGTGGCCAGAGGAGAGAGGACCGAGCCACTAGGATTAGGAGAAGCAACCCCATTCGTCCTAGAGGCTAGTAGGCGAGTAGAAAGAAGGGACAAAGTGTGGTGCTGGAGGGCAATTAGTGTATAGCAGAACTGGCTCTTAGATGCCCATAGGAACCAATCAGATTCCGCCTTTCTTTTTTTCAAAGGAGCTTTGAGAAATTGAAAGGGGGAATCTGATTGGTTGCTATGGGTAACCACGCCAGCTTTACTTTACATCAGTTGGATAAATCCACACCCGAGCCCTGTTCAAGAGCTATGTGCTAGCATTTTAAAAATCATATCACTATTTGTACTATTGCTTTGGCCTGTTGAGAACTGCCCAGAAAGCTAATATACATAGTGCTGCTTGGTTCACAGGCAGATTAAATATTTATATAGACACCGTATGTTATGCTTATAATTACAGATGAGCGAATTTCATGTTATGAGATTCGTTCACGCTTTTTTTGGTGGTAAAAGCAGAATTGCGTTATGGATTCCGTTACCACGGACCATAACGCAATTCTATGACGGAATCCCTTTATAGGCATTCCGTCATAATAGAAGTCTAGGGGCTGCAAAATGGACCCGAAACAGTTTCTGTTATGAAGGAGAGGACTCCTCTGCATAACAGAAACGGGACTGATCCGTTTTGCGGCCCATAGACTTCTATTATTTGCTCATCTCATGGTATAAACCAACTTTTCCGTGCTGTGCAGGTGTAGCTCGTCGGCAAGTTGTCCTCCACGCGTGTAGAAATCCTGAGTTGTAGTCCCGACAGAGCTGTGATTTAATGGTTTATGCACAGGCTCAATGTACAATTATAAAGAAACCAGTAATATTTATTAGCTTTTTAAGCTTAAACAAAAAAAAAATTCCTACTCCACACTGCCGAGGGTCAATCTCCAAGAAACAGCGTTCTGTGGATTGATAACTGTCTTATTAGGCTACCATCACACTTGTGTTTTTGCCTGACCCGGCAGGGATCTGCAAAAAAGCTTCCGTTAATGATAATACAACCATCTAGAACACCATTGAAAGTCAATGGTGTACGTATCCGTTTTCTATCATGTCTGAGAAAACGCATCTGTCCTCATTGACTTGCATCGTGTGTCACGCCGGCTCCGTTTTGCTCCGCGTCCCATGACAGAAAGAAAACCGCAGATTGCTGCGGTTTCATCTCTGGTACTGGAACTCGACGTAATTTTCACACAGCTGTCACAGATACAAGCACAATGCATAGAGTAACCAGGCCCATAGAGTAACCAGCATATGTATAAATGTGTGTGTTTGTTTATAGATATCTCATAATAATAGTTTAATTCTGTCACTAGGCTACTTTCCGACGAAGATGAAAATCCAGAGGGTGAAACCAGTGATGCAGTACCGTAAGTTCAAACTACTCATAAACCTATTTTTGCTTTGACTACAGAACCTTTGGTAGTATTCACACTGACAGTGGACTTTCTTTTTGTCATAGGGGGAGCCAAGCACCGCTGCTGGGTAAGAAGCCGGCCTACTTGATTTTTTTTTATCCTCAATTTTATTACGTTTTTATGGTTGTTCACTCAGTTCTCACCCACTGTACCCACAAAAAAAATCTGCATATCTCTTTAACTTCACAGACCTTCATCAAGAAAGAGGCAAAGGAGGGAAGAAGAAGAAGAATCAGAACAAGAGCAACAGGAGGGAGAGCAAAGTGACGTAGAAGATCCTGAAGAAGTTGTGGCGGACGTCAGGGAAGAATCCTTCAAGAGGCTGCTAAGGAGGTGTCCAGTGAGACCGGACCACCCACTTCCATCACGCCGTCGGTAAGTTAATTTTCTGCCGATTAAAATTAGATGTGGGCATTGTCATTTGGCGTGTGTTTTAATGGCTGCTTTAACGTTTTTTTTTAATGATTTCTCCTAGAACACTTCAGGAGCCTTCCCACGGAAGAAATGGTTGACATCTACATGGAGCGACAGAGCTGCAGAAGCAACCTCCCCAAAGCTTCGGATGTTCTAAAGGCTTGGAAACCTCCGCAGTCGCGAAGAAAGCACGGACGCTTTCCGAACTTTGAGGCAAAGGTGGCCTCTCAGGACTGGGACGGGCTAGTCGCCGTCGAAGACCAAGCGAAAGGGGGATTCGCCTTAAAGACCACTCGAGTCTTTAAAAAGGGAGAGCCCGTCTGCGACTATCACGGAGTCTTGTTGGATGGCAAAGGAGAGGAGGTGCAGCGCTCCATCACCGACGGGAAGTGTTACATCTACTTCTTTAGGCACCAAGAAAAAAAGATGTGTGTAAATGCTACGAAGGCTCCATGCGACTGCCACCCCGAAATGTCTTCCACGTTCGGACGGCTAATCAACCACTCCCGCAAGAGAGCCAACCTGAAGCCGCTGGTAAAATGCACGCCTGAAGGAAGAGTCCCAGTGATTCTCTTCGTGGCTATGAAAGATCTTTCTCCGTGGACTGAACTATTTTTTGACTACGGAGTGAGGAGATGCACTTACGGCGAAGCAGCCCATTTGGACTGGCTGGACACTTGATGCGGAATGGTATCTCGTTGAATTGCCTTGCTGTACTTTTGTTAAAAGGGGCTGTCTGTTTTCCTATATCGATATCCTATCCTCGCGGTAGATCAGCGATATCAGACTGCCTGGGGCCGGACCCCGAGTTGTTGTTGCGGCGGAGACCAGGTGACATTGCAGTTCCTCCTGTCTCGCCGCCTTCAAGCGACTGGGACAACGAAGGAGCTGCAATTACCCCCGCCCGCCTCCGCAATATCGGGGGCGAACAGTGAATAGAGCTCTTTCCAATCCTTGCCCTTATCCTGAAGATAGGCCGTCGATATAGGAAAGCAGGGTTCCATTCGTAGACGTTCTATGCATATTATGTCAGTTTCGTGATTGTACCGGTTCTGTTAAAGCGTGATTATTTATATATATATATATATATATTTTTTTTTTTATAGAAACGTTAAAGAGTAACTAAACCTTTGAATTAAATAAGATGTCCCTAATGCCCTAATTTTATTTATTCCGATCTACTATCTTTACTAATTTAGTATTTTTATTAGAGCTTTCCCTACCTAAAGCGCACCATCCACCGTGCTCTTCTAAGTCGGTTCTCTGTACACCGTTGACTGCTCAGCGGGGTACGGAGTGAGAAATTCTTGAATGGGGCCGCAGCTGCGCTGTGAGTATGGGCAGGAGCGCATATTGCTGATCCTGCCTATGCTCCCTTGATGTTTACCGACTCCTGGCATAGCACTTCGGTAACCTGTACCATGCCAGGATTAGCTGAGCAGAGCGGGCTCCTGCCTGCTCCTCTAAGCTAAGAGAACTGCATGTCAGCATTTAGCCTAGAGGAGCAGCCTGAAGTAGGAGCCCACTTCACTCAGTTAGATGGTAATGGGTACAGAACTCTCATGTGCCATGCCAGGAGTTAGTAATCCTCCCGGGAGCACGGGCAGGAGCAGAAATACGTGCTCCCGCCCGTACTCACAGTGATCCTGTGCCCTCACTCATGAATCTCACACTCTGTACTCCGCTGAGCAGAAAGCTGAGTTTCAAGCCACAGGGAATGTTGCGCTTTAGTGAAGTAAAAGCATCATACAAATATAAAATTTGTCAATGAAGTATATTGTATTATTTTTTTTTTTTTTATGGCACTAGGGACATCATATTAAAATTTCATTCAAAAGGTCAACTTACTCTTTAAAGGGGTTTTGTCTCACTTTGGTAACTTTCATTTATAATCTAGAGAAAGTTAATACCAGGCATTTCCTAAAGTATTGTGATCGTGCATATTTCCTACTTTGCTGGCTAGATTTATTTTTCCATCACATTATACTCTGCTCATTTCCATGGTTACAGACCACCCTGCAATGCATCAGTGATGGTCGTACTTGCACACTAAAGGAAAAAGCGTAAGCCCCTCTGGTGGCCGTGACCATGACAGTGCACATAGGCTAGTCCTCCGTTTTTCCTATGTTGTGCAAGCACGACCACCACTGACTACTAGTGTATAATGTGATTTGAAAAATGAATCCAGCCAGCAAAGTGAGCAGTACGGATAATAACAATAGATTAGTAAGTGGCTTGTATTAACTTCCTCTACCTGATAAATGCCACTTACTGAAGCGAGACAACCCCATGAATATTTGATTGTTCTGTTAGAACAGCCCTGCTGCACCCAGATTGTAAGGAACTGTCAGTCTTCCTATACCGATATCCTATTCTCGCGATAGGTCAACGTCATCAGAGTGTCAGGAGCCGGACCAGGAGTCGTCGTTGCAGCGGAGAGCAGGTGCAATTGCAGCTCCTCCCGTCTCGCCGCGTTCTAGCGACTGAGACACGGAAGGAGCAGCAATTACCCCCGCCCGCCAACGCAATGTCGACGGCGAGCAGGCGAACATTGACTAGAGCTCTTTCCAATCCTTGCACTTATCCTGAAGATAGGCCGTCGATATATAGGAAAGCTGGCTTTCATTTGAAGTCCTTCTGTGCATATTGTGTCTGTCTCTTGATTTTTCCGGTTCTGTTAATACGTTATTTTGATATTAGTGCTAATATTTAATTGTTATTTTTAGAACAACCCTGCTGTAACCAAATTGCAAGGGGCTGTCCGTTTTCCTATATCCATATCCTATCATCTCGATTGGGCAGCAATATCAGACTGGCAGGGGTTGGACTCTGGGTTGTTATTGCAGAGGAAAGTAGGTGCAATTGCAGCTCCTCCCGTCTCGTCGCGTTCAATTGACTGGGGATGGAAGGAGCTGTAATTACCCCCGCCCGCCAACGCAATATCGACGTTTAGCAGGAGAACAGTGAATAGAGCTTTTTTCAAGTCCTTGCCCTTATCCTGAAGATAGGCTGTCGATACAGGAAAGCAAAGTTGTTTTATAAGAGTTATATTTTATATACAATATTAGGTTTGATGTTTTTAATAAAATGTTATGTTAACATATAAAATATGTCTTTTAGTCTGAATACTGGGTCCCACCGGAGGCGCAGATTAGTCCTTCCTTATCCGAACATACACCCAGGGCCGTTTCGGATGCTGGAAGAGTGAGTCGGCAAGAAAACGCCATATGAAATGTTGACCATCGCTCGACTCCAGGCATCAGGTGACTGTGTTCCTTCACTGTGTATAATTGTTAATCGAGATATAAATGATATATACACATATATACATACAGCAATACAAAACATACAGGGTAAGGCTACTTTCACACCTGCGGCACAAAATGCAAGTAATCGCCTGGACACAATCTGCAGCACGCATCGGTTTGTGTCCCGCTGATTCTCTGCATCTTTGCAATATTGTGGCCGTACGTCTGCCGGACCCCATTATAGTTAATGGCGCGGCGGGCATGCCGTCTGCATCCAGCAGTGCCGGATCTAGTGAATCACTAATGTAGATGTCAAGGTAGCCTAATACAGAGCCACATATCTCTTACATCCTGCGACGTCTCCTTCGATGTTCCTTTTCCATTCAGACCAGGCTACCATGATGATCTCTTTCAGCCACCTCTCGTCTCTGCAGAGTTTGATAAACAGGCATATTACTTTCCTACATCATCCTCCCACCTTCTCAACATCCCATCATGCATCACCAATACTGTGCCTGCTATGTTCCCCAAAACTATACTGCAGAAACCAATAAACCCCCTGAAAATACTAATTACACACATATAGTGCCCCTTCAATTATTGGAACACAAGGCCCTATTTAAAAAACAAAACTGCACCAAGCAAATAGTGCCCCTAACAGTGTAAACATAATGCCCCCTAAAAATAACTGTACCTAGCTGATACTATCCCCCTCCCCAAATTGTAATATTGCTTCCAAAATCGCAACAATATTAATAATTCTTGTGAACAAGCCTGAGAAAGCAGATATGTTTCTGTATACGAGACGTCACTGTGCTTGGACTTGTAGTCCTACACATACAACACGCTGATGAGTCTACCATCTGTCAGACATGTCACTCAGGGCAGGACTAGCATTCACTCATTTTAGGGCTGAAACGATTACTCGATTAAATCGAGTAATTCGACAAAAAAATCCTTGATGCAAATTTTTTGCATCGAAGATTCGTTTGTGTCATGTGACCACGGAGCGGGAGTGAAGCGCTTGCTATTACTCCCGCTCCGTGGTCTCCCGCGGCGCTTGGAATACTTACCTTTCCAGCAGGCGGCCTCCGGAAACTCCACAGCACGTCCATGGTCCCGCGCTGCTCTGACCTCCTGACGTACGCACGCCGTGACCTGACTCACTGTGTGACGTCAGGGGCAGAGCAGTGCAGAACTATGGAGTGTCGGCAGCGCCCCTGCTGGAAAGGTAAGTTGGTGAAACCGAGGGGGTGGGGGCGCAACTAAGGCCAGGCGCCTGGAGTGCACAGCGTCATAGAAACCAGTGACGCTGTGCAATCCGGGTGTCAGGAGGAGCATGGCAGCAGAGCTGATGGCACTGGGGTGAGGGAGAGCTGATGGCACTGGGGTGAGGGAGAGCTGATGGCACTGGGGTGAGGGAGAGCGGATGGCACTGGGGTGAGGGAGAGCGGATGGCACTGGGTGGGGAGAGCTGATGGCACTGGGGGATAGTGGAGCTGATGCACTTGGGCTGATCGCACAGGGGGGAACAAAGGGTGTTGGGGACAAATGGCAGGGGGTCTAAGTTTTTATAAAGGAAAACAGTCTATTATTTTTTTCTTATTAGATTACTTACTAAAATAATCGTTTACTGCAGCCCTAACTCATTTTGCCCCGGGGTGTGTGTGTGTGTGCGTGCGTGTGGGGGGTTGGTGGTTTCCCAAATATTCACAATCAAAACCTCAGAGATTCTTTTTATTGAAGGTAAACAAAGGACGATTACAGAACCAGGGAAATTAGGAAATAGATTTTTTTTCTTTTTTCGAATAAAACTTGCATAGATTCCTGTTCATCAGATTTACAGTGCTACAGATTTATTTAATTTTTGCATAACGTGGACAACCCCTTTAAATAACCCCCCCCACATGGATGCCCCCAACCAACTTCTACATAGAGCCACTTCCCCTTACTATTATAAAAAAAATAATGAAAAATTAAATAAACACTATCCATAATAAATACTTACCTCCATGCCACTTTCAGCTATGTGATGCAGGCCTCATTCGGCCTGTGTCCCTCGCTGTACGCTGCCCGTCTCAGGTGGCGCCATAAAGCCTGCGGTCTATCGGAGAAACGGGGAAAGGAGACGCCCCTTCCCTGCCCCACCATTCATTTGTATCGACAGCAATGCAATTGAATATAGAGATATGCGCTTCCACAATGTAAACGCTCATCTCCTGCTACCCCCCCCCACACGCGGGCCCCTGTTCCGCCAGCTGCACAGGCTGTATTCCCACCCCTGATGTTAGTGTTACACTTATAATCAGGATATTCCTCTTTTTAATGCCTAATATAGCTTGTGGAAATCAGGGAATAATAGAGAGTTTTTGAAGACCGTGCTCGTTTCTTGGGTACTTTTTTTTTTTTTTCTTCGTTCTAGATGGAATATCGGCAGTCCTCGAAATGCAGCTGAGCTTCGGCCAATAGACTCCACCGAAGGACCGAAAGCTTCATTTCACGACGTGAGGAAGAAGACATCAAGATCAACAATCTGTCTGTTTTTGGTTCCTTTTCCTACTTTTCTTTCTTCTCTCCTTTTTCCACTATATAGGGTTTTTTTTCCTACTGTGAGCCCATTACACAGTAGGTTTTTTTCATCTCCTATATAGACTCCGTTTTGATTACCTGTGTCAACAAGCCTTTTTCACGGATGTAGGCCGGTGTACACCTACCACTATTACCACGATATTGAATGTATTTTACGTTGCCATTAAAATTGTTTTTATTTCCTGCATTAAATAGCTGTGTGTTTTCCTTGCGATACCAAGCCAATAAATTGTAGTTGAGGAAAACTGCAGTTTTCACGCCAAGGTATGCCGCCCGTGAGATGTGTGCGGGGCATATTTCCTTGTGTGGCATCTCCTCTTTGAACGGAAGCGGACTGCTACGATGCCGTGCGGTCCGGTTCACAGGAGCAAGGCCGCAGTTAAATGTGTCTCTTGCTCTGTACAGATCTCAGCGGGCGTCATGCTCTTTTGTCAAATGAAGTGTGAACAACCCCACAAGCTACCAGTATCTCACAACAGTGAGTACAACCCTCACATTTTTGTAAATGCTTTATCGTATCTATTCACGGGACAGCACTCAAGATATATGTGAAGTAGTCAGTGTACAGTGTTGAATAAGTGTAAATTTGGTGTGCCCTAAAAGTAGATTGCTACACAGCCATTAATGTAAAATCCACCAGGCAACAAAAGTGAGCTCACCCATAAGTGAAAATAGCTAAACCGTGCCCAATTTGCCCCAGTGTCATGTGACTCGTCAGTGTTACAAGCTCTGACGTTAATGGCGAGCAGCAGGGAGAAACCACACTTCCTCCTTTTCCCCCAGGAAGAGTAAAAATACTCTTCATACTATTTTTCAGCAGTATATTTATCGGAGGAGGAATACGAAACTTGCTGTGACTCAAATACAGAATACGTAGGACTACACTTGTTCATATCTGCATCGGAGGCTCCGTTAGTGGTGCCTGTCGCAGCTTCTGTCAAAAATGACCTGACCATATATTTTTTTTTACAATAGAACTCCATGATGACGGATGCCACAGTGTGGCGTCTGTCTGAAGCGCCCGTTAATGTATACAGTTTTTGGGTATGCTGTTATTTTCGTTGTACTGGCGCAGAACAATAGAAATAAATAGCGTTGGTGTGAACTGGGTTTAAGAGATGGGTATGCAGGAAACAATATGAATCTAAATAACATCAGGTTGTTATAACGAAGTGATAAAGTGTCCATTCAAGTATAGTGGATCCTCCCTGTACTTTATCACCTGGCTGAAATAGCCTGCATTCACTACACACATCAGTTTACGATGTATGTGGCGCAGGGTGTGATGTGTGTGATGTGATGGTCACCCACACTCCACTACAAACATTACAAAATGCACTACATAAATCACTCACAGAACAAGGTGACAAAGCAGCGTGTAATCTATCTTTAGTGTCCTGGCCCTATTTAGCGTCTGGGTCCTTTCCCAGCGTGCCCCGCTCTTCTTAGTACAATGACCCTCGGACCGGCTTTACTGTGACCCCCTGGGAGAAGGGGAGTTAAATTTGGTGTTATCGCTCTCGCCTTCTTTCATACTGGTCCATGGAAGTTCTACTGGCGTTTTGAAGCCAATGTTCATGTGGAAATTGACTCCTGCTCAAACTTTGAAAACTCAGCCCAGAGCTATGGAAGTCATCCCGGGCTTGAAAATGAGCTTGGCCTGCCAGCCCTCTTGCAGGCCGCATCAACGAGGTGATGAGTGCCATTGCCTAGCCCATGGTCATCTCGAAACCGACCCCTGATCAAAGTGGGCAAATTGAGTCCAGAGCTATAAAAGCAATCTCTGGGCAGTAGGTCGGCATCTGATACTCCCATAACAGTGTCAGCATGTATTCTATCGATTTAATCCAACCACTAATTGACTACTCTAATAAGAAAATAATTAAAAATTAATATTTAAAAACGTATTAACACCACCGCCATGAACGCTCCCCCTACATGCCCCCATCTGCACCCTCCAGATGCCAGGCTCTCCTCTCCCCAGTGCCATCAGCTTCAGTTGCCGGAGAGCCCCCACCCCCTGACTTCCCCTCCCAGTGCCATCATCTGCACCCTGTAGATGCCAGGCTCCTCCCCAGTGCCATCAGCTTCAGCTGCCGTCGAGCCCCCTGACCTCCCCTCCCAGTGCCATTGTCCCCCCCCCCCCCCCCCCCAAGATGCCATCAGCTGCCTCCCAGTACCATCAGGCTGCCATCAGCATTTCCTGCCATGCCATCAGGTGTCAGATCCCCCCAAAACGACTTCCCATTGTGCCCGCTTCAGTCATGCCCTCAGTGTTAAAAACAAACCAACCAACCACACTAACTACTTACCTTGTCCCGTTCTTCACGGTCAGCTCTTCTATGAAGGCACAGACAGCTCCTCAGCACTGTGTGGTAGGAGCTTAGTTGGGTTTCTGAGCTACAGGCTCCTCCCACTCAGGGTGGGTAGCTATGGTCTGAAAAGAACCAGGGCCCAAGCCCCATTGAATATGGCCCAGTTTTCTAAGTCGCGGACCCCCCCCCCCCCCCCAATCCAGGGGTTAAGTCCTGGAGAAAAAAGTGTGGGAACTCACCCAATACCCACTGCCACCCCGATCCCCCCGCAGAATATTCAGTGCAACATAAAACGTAAACAAAAACTGGAATTTGCGCTATTATGTTCAGACATAATTCATATCATATGCTCCCCTTATATATAAATTACTTACATTTCTGAAGACTCAGGGGTGCTGGCAAGCTTGGCCTCAGGGGTGCTGACAGGCTCGGCCTCAGGGGTGCTTGACAGGCTTGGCCGGGCAGAAGGAGTGTGGGAGACTGTGAGGCCTTTTTTCTCCAAGCTGCTGCGTAAAAAAAAAAAAATTTCATTACACCTCATGTCAGACCACCAATCAGACCCCCAATGTTAATCAGACCTCAGCTAACAGCCCCAAAAAGATCACCAATGTTAAGACCCCAATAAGACCTCAGATCACACCTCAACTCAGATCCCAATATAAATGACCCCCAATCAGACCTCAGATAGGACCCCCCATGCCTCTCACCAGACCCCAGTGCCTCCCCATCTGCGCCTCTCCATCAGCCCCCTACAAGCAGTAGGTGAAGCAAGCCAACCAAGAAAACATGTGGCACACCAACCATGTCAAAAGACCCAACGGGGTTCTAACCAGCAACAGCCACAACCCTGGCCAGACAACAATACTGGGTGGGTGCTGTGTCCCCCAATGAAGAGCGAGAAAGAGATTTTACTGGTAAGCTATACAAAAATCTCCTTTTCTCGCCCATATTCATTTGGGGACACAGGAACCGTGGGACGTCCAAAAGCAGTCCACAGGGAGGGGAAGCCACCTACTATACTGCCACAGTTAGGTAGAGCGAACCTTTGAAACTCTACCCGGAAGGGCGCTGAAGAGGTGCAACTGCCAAGCTAGCGCCAGGGTAGGACCCCTACCTGAGGGGAATGTCCCACTGCAGCGACCACGAACTCGAGCATTAGCGAAAAGCTGCACCTGGGGAGGAGAACAAGCTGTAGCATCTTAACCAAAGTGCCAGCATAACCACTTCCCAAAGAAGGAGTGGTGGCTAGAGAATACAGAGTCAATGAACACTCGACCCGCTGGAACGTACTCACCATATATGTGCAATGGTGTACGCACTACGTATTGATGCGGACCATATCATGACCGACTGTAACAATGGAGACCCAGGGAGATGAGGGGTCTCCATGACACAGAGGTGATGGTAGATAACCCCCTGCCCAAAACCAGCACCAAAGGAAAAGAAGGATACAATAAGGAATAGCCAACGTATCCACTGGCGGCACCCATATACCACTAGTGAGAGAGTAACAGGCACCCGCGGGTACTGTCCGTTGCCAGTTGAATTGCAGCATCCCAAGACGCTTAGTTATTCCCCTGCTAGTGGATCAATTTGGAAGGGGAAATGCACCAGGAAGCACGGTGATGTGTAACACTCCGCCTATGGAAGGATAGCGCGACAGTCGGACGGTATCCAATGGTGGTGCAATTACCATACTTATGGAAGGTGGAATGCATACGGCAAGTACCTAAGCCAGTGGTAGGTAAAATATGACACCAATAAAGTGGGTTAATGCCAACGGCGAGAAATAGTGCTTGCGGTGAGTCCTGTACCCCGTGGGAGTGCAATTAATTCACCTAATTAATGGGGTAATGTATACAGCACACATTGTAGCCAGTGATAATGTCATTGCGCAACCTAAGGAAGGGGCTAACGCATACGGCAGGTACTGAACCCAGCGGAGATGCAATTACGCCACCTACAGAAGGGGGAAATCATACGTCCGGCACTGAAACAGTGATACTATACTAGTCCATCTGTGGCAGGGGACAATAAGGTAAGGCAAGTACTGCATCCCGAAGTATTGCAAATATTCCCCCTATGGAAGGGCGACAAGTACCGTTGGCCGGAGGGAGGATTGGGAACTATGAGAGGTCCTCCTTGTCCGATATGACACGGGCCCAGCGTGATACCACCAGACAGGGTGGTCCTGCGGTAGTGAGGGCAGAGGAGAGGGACCCGTATGGCGCACATTTTTATTTTATTTTTTTAAACTAAGATGCCGGCCTCAAGCGCACAAGAGGCAGGAAGGGGTTAGGTTTTTTTCCCATTAGAAAACCTGCACTAGGCTACATCCCCAGATACGCCGGCCTAAGTGCTGGCTGGGCAGAAAGGGTTAAGGCCACTTGAGGACCGGGGCGGAGCTCAGCATGTTTCTGTGGGAAGGGGAAGTAGGGCGGGAATAATTTGTGCCAGAGAGCCCCCCCCCCCTCCTCCGGGGGACGAAGTTTGCGGCCTAGCGGGCTGCAAAAAGGCGAACCAAACCCCTGTGAACAGCCGATTAGGGCATGCTAGCCCCTGCATCGGCCGGCCACATGAAGAGAGCAGCTGGCGAATGTGCCCGCCCGGCAACGGACGGGGGCTGCACCCGGCGGGCCGGGCAAACAATATCGCTGCCGGAACACCGATGCGTCCGTTCCCGAAAGGGGTGGCAGTGAGGTAGGTGCTGCAAGAGTGCACTCCCTTCCGTATGTGGAAAATTACTGTCGTGGATCGGGAGCCCCCTGCGCTCCCCTCTCTGCATGTGCGCTCAGGACGGCGGTATTAACCCCCTATGTGCCTATGTCCCTTCTTGGAGTACAACAAGAGGGGGAGCGAAGGGTATGACATCAGAGGTGCTGATGGCTTCAGGGGTGCTAGGAATGATTCCAGAGCTGGCAATGGCCTGAGGGGAGCTGGGAATGGCATCAGGGGTGCTGGGCTATGCTAAAACCCTGTGCTGTTGAAGACTATTGTCACCAAGAGGGAGGGAGGGCCAGGAGGGTTAACATCCTCACCTAGTCCAGTGTACTCACCTCTCTTCTCTTCCCTGCCGCCATCTTGCCCTTTCTCTTCTCCAGCAGGGTCACCCCTTCAGCTACTTGCACAGCAGGACGCTGGAAAATGGGGTTTGGATGGGTGACCCTTCTGCTCGCGGGATGCAGGGTAGCGAGGCTGCCCTGGTCCACCTTGTCTTCTTGTGGGGGAGGAGGCAGTGTGGCGGACCAACGCTGGTGTGCTGCCTCGGGAGAACAGGGAGGCGAGGCGTCCACCGTTTCCCACCTGAAAAAGAAAGGAAATATGAAACTAAAATAAAAAAAATCAGCAGGAGCTACCCAGGGAGGTCTTGCCTCCTATTGACATTAGAAAAAACTGAAGCTCTCTCTTCAGGATGGAGGGGGTATAGCTGCCAGGGGACGAGCTAACAGCTTTTACTAGTGTCAACGACGCCTATAGGACATAACTATACACACGGTTCCTGTGTCCCCCAATAAATATGGGCGAGAAATCATTGGTGGGCATTGCGCCCTCCCCAGTATTAAAATCATTGGTGGGCAGTGCCCCCCCCCCCCCCCGTATTAAAATTATTGTTGGGCAGTGTGCCCTCTCCCTCCCCAGTATTAAAATCATTGGTGGGCAGTGCGCCCTCCCGCCATCATTGGTGTCAGTTTCAGTTCCGATCGGTTACCATGGCAGCCAGGATGCTACTGAAGTCAGGACGCTACTGAAGTCCTGTCTGCCTGCCATGGTCAGTTATTCAGCAGAATACTTAGATGCGCTGTGGCCACCCGGTGCTCCTTCTTCTTCTTCTAACGCAGAGGTCTGCGCGGTGCATTGCTTATGCTTATAGCAATGCGCCACGCAGACCTGTGAGATACAAGAAGAAGGAGCAACCGGGAGGCCACAGTGCATGATTTTAATACTGGCAAGGGCGGGGGGAGGGCGCACTGCCCACCAATGATTTCAATCCCAGGAGGGAGGGGGAGGGTGCACTGCCCACCAATGATGCAGCATGGGAACCTCTTGGATATAGAATATACCATCGGATCCGAGTTTTCTCCAATCCGATGGTATATTTTAACTTCTAGCGTTACCTACAGAGGACCAGGAAGCGGTGAGTACAAAGCCTTCACCGCTTCCTGATCCTTTTGCCCGGCGTTAAAGACAGGCGGCCCTGAAAGGGAACGGCGTTTCTGCTATCAAGAAAGTGCAGGAATGCAGTTCCCACACGTTCCCGCAAGACTCAAGCCCTGCCCCCACCCCCCCGCACATCACCTTTTTGCTGTACTCGCTATACAGCAGCACATACCTGTCACATCCAGGGCCTCCCAGGTGACGTCTCCTCTGATGTAGATCTTTTCTGTCCTCATCTTCTTAATTTGGTCCGTACAACTTCTTTCAGCCTCGCCTCGTCTCTGCAGAGTGTGACACACAGACGTATTAGCTTCCTCACTTTTCTATCATCATCCCCCAACCTGGAGTCCCCCCATTGTTATCCTGCTCCTCGCTATTCTCCCTAATACCCCCAAATACTATCCTGATAAAAAATGAGTCCCCACCCCCCTCTAGTAACAGCGCTCCTCATAATACCACTAATAGCAAATCCCTTCTAGAGTGCCCTCGTTAGTAATACTGCCCCCTACAATGCCCCCAACATTGATAATGCTCTCCAAGAGTGCCCCCATTAGTAGAAGAGCCCTCCAGTATTAATAATAATAACCCTCACAGAGCTCCCAGTAGAAATAAGGACTCTCTATAGTGGTAATAAAGTTCTCTACAGACCCCTCAGTAGTAAACCAACCCCCCCCCCCCCCATAGGGCTATTAGTAGAAATAAGGACGATCTATAAGTCCCTCCTATAGAGCCCCCAGTAGTAATAAGAACGCCTATAATGTCTCCTGGATTTATTATACCCCTACAGTGTCCCCATTATTAATACTGGTCCCTACTGTTATAATACTCACCCTGAAGTGCCCCCGGTATTGATAATACCCGCTGCGGTGTTCCCTGTAGTTATATTCCTGCCTCCACCATACAGTCCCATCTAAATAACATCACATCATTTCTTGTGCCCTCTCCAAAATACAGTCCTTTGTAAACAACATCACTCCCCTCCTTCCAGTCTCTCCAACATACAGTCCCATGTAAACAACACTATTTCCCTCACCCTGCCATGCAGTGCCATGTTAATTAAAATCACACCATCTCTCCATCCACCTCCAATATACAGTCCCATGTAAATAATATCGCTCTCTATCTACAGCCCCCTCCGATGTACAGTCACGTGTAAATATCACTCTCTATCTACAGCCCCCTCCAATAAACAGTCCCATGTAAATAATATCCCTCTCTATCTACAGCCCCCGCCAATATACAGCCCCATGTAAGCAATATCGCTCTCTATCTACAGCCTCCTCCAAAGTACAGCCCCATGTAAATAATACCCCTCTCTATCTACAGCCCCTTCCAATATACAGCCCCATGTAAATAACATCACCTCCTCCCCAGCCGCCTCCAACATGCAATCCCATGTAAACATCACCCCTTCAACATTCAGTCGTATGTAAATAGCACCCCCCCCCCCCAACCAGGCAGCTGCAACATATAGTCCCATGTAAATAATATCCCTCTCAATCTACAGCCCCCTCCAATGTACAGCCCCATGTAAATAATATCGCTCTCTATCTACAGCCTCCTCCAAAGTACAGCCCCATGTAAATAATACCCCTCTCTATCTACAGCCCCATGTAAATAACATAGCATCCTCCCCAGCCACCTACAACATGCAATCCTATGTAAACATGACCCCTTCAACATATAGTCAGTCCCATGTAAATAATACCCCTCTCTATCTACAGCCCCCTCCAATATACAGCCCCATGTAAATAACATATCATCCTCCCCAGCCACCTACAACATGCAATCCCATGTAAACATGACCCCTTCAACATTCAGTCCTATGTAAATAACATCACCCCCACCAACCAGGCAGCTGCAACACACAGTTCCATGTAAATAACTTCCCTCCCTTAAGCCCTAACATACAGTCCCAGTTAAATAATCCCAGCTCCCAGCATTGCTCTGCCTCTCCTCTCACTTACCTCATCAATCGTAGCAGACATCACCATAGCTTCTTTTTTTCCTCTGCACTGCCGTCCGGTCACATGATCGTGACATCACCGAAGGTCCTTCACCCCCCACAAGGGCGGCCAGTCTGGATCGCAATTCCTTGCTTACCCAGGGAAGAAGTAACATAACACCTCCTCGTTTTGCTTTTTCTTTTAAGTATAGCCCGGTTGCGACCGCAATAAAACGGGCCATTTATGATAATTGGGACCTTCTCAAGGGGGACTCATCTTTGAACAGCCTGTCCAACCAAAGACCCTTAGTTACATTTAGAAAATGCCCCACCCTCAAGGATAAGCTGGTCAGAAGCGTGTACAGGGAACCGCAGGAAGCGACATGACTTAGGAAACCTAGAGGCAATTATAGATGTGGCCATTGTTCTTTTTGTACACTAAACACATGTAGCAAAAGGGTAGAGGTAGGAGGAATTAACCACACTGTACGAGATTTCATTAACTGTTGTACACCCTATGTGGTGTACGTTGTTTTTTGCCCCTGTAAACGTTTCTACATTGGTAAAACTATCCGCCCCCTATTTGAGCGGATTCGCAAACATGTGGGTTCTATACGATCAGGCAGAGGCTGCCCACGCTTAATTGAACATATCTGCACTGCCCATGATGCCCATCCGCGGTGCCTCTCCTTTGCAGGAGTAGAGCATGTCCGACCTATCCCAAGGGGTGGGGACCGACATCGCCTGCTCCTGCAGAGGGAGGCAAGGTGGATTATGCTCACTGAGGCCATGGGAGCTGCGGGGTTAAATGAGAGGAACGATATGTCAGTGTTCCTATAAGCTATTCCTCTGCACACCTGATTAACTTAGCCCCTAATGTATACTGCTTAAATATCGTACGCGCATATTTTGGGCTCTATTAGGACTCCTGTACTCATCATATTTGACATTATAATAATTGCATTATACCTTTTTTCCTTTCTGTTTGATGCATAACCGAGCATTTGTTTTCCTGCTTCACATGTTTTTAGAATGTCACTTATCAGCGGCGCACAGCTGTGGCCAATAGTACAGGCCGCATTCAGCCCGCCCTTTATAAAGCGCAAGTTTGCGCCATGACGTTGACAGCGGCCAGAAGAAGCGCGCCTGTCGCGCAAAACGGCCGTAGCCGCTACTACTTGCCACAGTGTGTCTGCCCCTGGATCCGATGTATCGCTTTCTTCTTTGAAGTACAAATAAAGCCGCAACATTATCACAGCTTTGGTGAGTGCCGCGAACTTTGTTCCTTCTTCTACCTGTATTATACTAATTACATTGGGGTTATGATTGTTGTTCTGACCTGAGGTGTATTTTTTTGTATTGTCCCCCTCTAAGCCCTTAGTGCAATATATCAATGGAAGCGCTTGTATCAAAACGGTTCTTTTTTACTCTTTATTTCAGATGTCTTTGCCTTCTTCTTCGGTTGGCAGTCAAAGTACTCCCTCCTTTCAGATGCCGGTAATAAATCAATAGATTAAAAAAAAATGATAAAGTTTATAAAGATATATATATATGACCTACAATAAATTTTTACATATTTAAGGAAGATTCCCCCACAGAATCCTCTGATGCTGAGGATGGAATTGCGTTTTTCTCCTGAGCCAATGGAGGCAGTAAGTGCAAAATATTTCATTTAGATTTTTATAGGAATGTTTATTAGGGTTTCAAGGGTTCCGCCCATGTGTAATTTGTAGAATGGATGCAGACTCCTAAATGAATAGGTCCATGATCGGCTAGCACCGCCGAACAATAGAGACGACTTTACATAAAAGAGTGTATATGGGTGATGCCCTTATGTTGCAGCATGGCAGGCACACGGTCATGGGAACGAGTCCTAACTGTCTTGTTTTCAGACACAGGAGGGTACACATTGCATTGAAACTCCACAAAGTAGTAATCAACAAATCGAGGATGTGAGTATAAATTATTAGGTTCTCTTTTGTAGAAAACTATTAATAATATTTTTTATTAGGAAACAAATAGGCAAATTGACACTCCATCACCTGTTCGAACAAGAATTACAAGGCGCGGTGGTCGTGGACAGCGTGGGCGTTCCGGTCGTCGTGGCAAATGGGCTGTGATGTGAGCTGGTCACACTGCCCCCATCATACAGTATTGTCGATCGCCTATTAGATACTGTGACCATCAGCCAAAAATACATCCCCAAAAAAATATATACTGTCTGGCCGCGAGGATTGCTCATGTGGCCCTATTGGGCATTGGCCCAACCTGAAATTTAAGTGATGCTTCTAAATGGCAGCAACCATCTACTAATGGACATACATGAAATGACAGGCCCCACCCATAAAATTTTAGACATGCAACGACCCTTCCCCCCTTTCTATATATTTATACCCACACACACAGAAAGACATAAACACACAAAATAATAGGAAGGAAATGAAAAATGTTCTCATAATTTTTATATATATTTTCTATAACATTCATATGCTGTAGACATTATTCAACAAAAACAATCATGTGAAGTTGGCATTGCAGGCAGATTCACGATGTTCTGTATACATTTTTAAAGTATTGATAACATATAGCCTATTTGTCCCATTCATAAACTGTGAACTGCTAATACAGCTTGTCAGGGGCGTAGCGTAGGGGGGGGCCAGGGGGGCCGTTGCCCCGGGCGCCAAACTGCAGGGGGGCGCTCCGGCGCCGGCTGCTAAGGACAAGGCTAATAGTAAAAGTACGTTTTTCAGGGCGGCTCTCTCTCTGCCGGAGTGCCGCCCCCTGCGCAACGGCCAGAGAGGCAGAGAGCTGTTTGATAGTGTGCCCTGATGATTCATTTGTGCGGTGCGGGCACGGCGCACTTCAGTTAGTTGTTATAGTTACTGTTAACTTAACATACATACATAGGGTCGGCGTCGGGATAGGCAATCATTAGGCTGGCCTGGCTCCCTCCGGCTCCGCCCATTTTCCAGACGGGAAACACAGTGCGGAGCGTGGGAGCCAGAGCCAGCAGAAGCCAGTAGAAGATTGCCAGGAGCAGGAGGTGACGGCGGAAGACTGACTGAGTCCAGTCAGAGTCAAACTCAGAGTGTCAGACTCCAGAGAGAGAACTGTTGAGTCAGACAGTGACAGCCGGCCCTGAGTGAGCCCTGAGCCTAGAAGAGTCCAGACTACAGAGCAGACGGGTAGGTAGAGGGGAAGCCAGGCAGCTGCTGCCCCACGCCGCTGAGGCTGAGTTAGTGTCACTGTCAGTGATTAAGTTGGGTGGCCATGTCACCATGATGACCTCCCTGAGTCTGTGTGTGGGGGGATGGTGGCTGGTGGGTTTACAGTGTGCACCACTGTCTGGGCATGCAATAATAATGGTAATAAATCAATGAGTGAAGTGCCAGAGCTCTGCCAGGCCAAATAGGTGGCATGGCAGTCTGGCATTCGTGGTTCTGATGTGGCAGGATAACGGTAGAGAGGCACTGAGACAGTACTGCCTCTGGGATCCCATCTGCCCATCTCTATACCAGGCCTACCCTGGGGCTGGGCTGGTATGGACAGCAGAGATGGGCAGAAGATGGCATCCTAGAGTCAGTACTGTCTCTGGTCACCCTTCACCAGCACCCTGACTGCCACCTGCTTGGCCTGCCTTGCTCTCATGGCACTTCACTGCATACCTGCTGTTTGGCTATCAGCTTCCTCTTCACCTCATGTCCAGACAAGTATCTCTGCAGTCGCTGACCAAGTTTTAGGCTAATTTCTCATTAGCGACAGGGCAGGCTGTTCCGGCGGGTGAACAGCCTGTCGGATCCTGCCGGTGATTTACATGTGCCCCCGGACTGACGATCCATCCCTATTGACTATAATGGGGGCGGTGGTGGAGTTCTGGTGGCCTCTTACTGTGCGCTGCCGTACTGCCGCCGGAACTCAGCCACCACCTCCATTATAGTCAATGGGTATGGAGCGGCAGTCCAGAGGCACGTCACGTGTAAACTAGCGGTGGGACAGATACGTCAGGCTGTTCAACCGCCGGAATGCTGGTTGCTAGGAGCAACGTCCGGTACTGCAGCCTCTACTTTCACTTCAGTATTCATGCGGACTCCCCTCCCTGTTTAATTCTGATGGGGTTAATGGTCTTGGTCTGGGTGTGTGGTCACTAGGTGCTCTTTATAGACCTTTGTGACTGAGTTTAGGGGCGGTATGTCTCCAGCCTTGCTGGGTGCAGGAGCCATGCACCTCACCTTGGTGATGCCCTCTGAGCTGTTTGTGTGGCCACCTAGCCAGGGGACTAAGGCTATATGCACACGACTGTGAAAAAAAAGTCAGTTAAAAATGAACATTTTTAATGGACGTTTATTTCACTGATTCCTTTGGATCCATTCAATTATATGGGGGCAGTCTGTCATTTAAAAACGGACAAGATAGAACATGTTCTATTTTTTGACGTCTGTTTTTCACTGACAGTCAAAAAACTGCCATGTGGATAACCCCATAGACTACCATTGGCCTTAAAACAGACGTGTGATGGTCGTAAAAAAAATGCAACTTTGTGAGAGGGCTCCTGGGTTCTGTGGAGGGAGGATGTCAAGTCTGTGTGCAGCTCTGCCTGTGACTGCCATGGGTCAGTCTACATGGGGTCCAGGCAGCTGCTTGTTTGCTGGTACTTGTTTTTTAGGGATGGACATCCATGCTTGGTGGATAGTGAGTGTGGCTGAATTTGTAAGATGCCTTCCTGTGTCATTCCAGCTCTTGCCGTTTGGAGACCAACACGTTCAACTATAAGGAGAAACTCCTTAGGGCTCTTTCACACTTGCGTTATTGTCTTCCGGCATAGAGTTCCGTCGTCGGGGGTCTATGCCGGAAGAATCCTGATCAGGATTATCCTAATGCATTCTGAATGGAGAGAAATCCGTTCAGGATGCATCAGGATGTCTTCAGTTCTGGAACGGAACGCTTGTTGGCCGGAGAAAATACCGCAGCATGCTGCGCTTTTTGCTCCGGCCAAAAATCCGGAACACTTGCCGCAAGGCCGGATCCGGAATTAATGCCCATTGGAAGGCATTGATCCGGATCCGGCCTTAAGCTAAACGTCGTTTCGGCGCATTTCCGGAGCCGACATTTAGCTTTTTCTGAATGGTTACCATGGCTGCCGGGACGCTAAAGTCCTGACAGCCATGGTAAAGTGTAGCGGGGAGCAGCATACTTACCGTCCGTGCGGCTCCCGGGGCGCTCCAGAGTGACGTCAGGGCGCCCCAAGCGCATGGATCACGTGATCGCATGGATCACGTCATCCATGCGCATGGGGCGCTCTGACGTCATTCTGGAGCGCCCCGGGAGTCGCACGGACGGTAAGTATGCTGCTCCCCCGCTCCCCGCTCCTACTATGGCAACCAGGACTTTAATAGCGTCCTGGGTGCCATAGTAACACTGAAAGCATTTGGAAGACGGTTCCGTCTTCAAATGCTTTCAGTACACTTGCGTTTTTCCGGATCCGGCGGGCACCTCCGGCAACGGAAGTGCATGCCGGATCCCAACAACGCAAGTGTGAAAGAGGCCTAACCCAGCTTAAACTATACCTTACCAGGAGAAACAAGGACCTTCTCAACATCATCACAAAGACACAAGGTAAGTGAATGCATGGACACCCATGAAACTGGATATCAGTGTCCATTATGTATGGTATGTAAAGCCATATGGAACCCTGTATTTTATGAGATCCTGCAATGAATTGCGGTATATGTCTCTTTTATAGTATTAGTGGTAATATTGGTATTGGTATGCGTGTGGGGCGTCATTCTATAAAAAGGCGCATGCACAAAAGTTAGGGGGCGCCATACTAGGGTCGCCCCGGGTGCTGGCAACACACGCTACACCACTGCAGCTCGTAGAAGCAAGGCCAGCTTTATTGGACCAAGCAGACCCCAAACACTCGGACCACAACACCACTCATCAAGAGGTTTATGCCAATGTAGTACCCACATGGAACGATTTGAGCCATCAGGCTCAAATGCATTGTGGTACATTTATTTCCTTCTATTTTTTTACTTTTGAAGTTCCATCATTAGGATATAGAAATAGGATTGTACAGTATTCAATAATTACTATTGAGATTATAGAATTTTTTATTTATTTATATTTTTTAGGACCCTCCCTCCTGAAGCAGAACCTGTTGAACATGATGTTTCAACTGAACAACTGTCTGGACCATCTACCGATCAAAATTCTGTACCGTTTCAGTAACAGGATTCTGCTCTGGAGTCTCACAGTCGTCAAACGGAAACATGTGCTCAGATTGATGATACTCGATAGTTCATTTCTTTTTCCTTTGATAGAGTTCTAACTAGTCCGAGACCAGTTCGGAGACATCATAGAGTCTTTAGGATCTCCCACAAATCTTTAGAGATTGTTTATTAAAAGTAGAGGAACAGCAAACTCGGTATAAGCAAGAGTTAACTACCATGATCCGGCAGATCGAGGTTGTTGACCATCCAGAACCCCTTAACCCTAATCAGCAGTTTATCTTGACGTTAAGTCATTGGATGAACGACATGACTCCAGAGCAGAATTGTGATTGTAGATTGACATTGATCAAAAGTGTCTGGAATATTAGACACCCACCCCCCTCTCAGTCCTGTCCTCCATCACAGTCGTATCCCCCAGCTACCTCCTATTCAACATCCATGACTTCTCCACCTGCTAACTCTTGATCTGTTGCACATACCTTTCCACCTTCCCACACCTTTCCCCAGTCCCAAAGCTTTCCCCCATCCAACACCTTTCCTCCATCCAACACCTTTCCCCCATCCAACACCTTTCCCCCCGTCCCACAACTTCCCCCCGTCCCACACCTTTCCCCCGTCCCACAACTTTGCCCCGTCCAACACCTTTCCCCCGTCCCACACCTTTCCACCATCCCACACCTTTCCACCATCCCACACCTTTCCCCCATCCCAAAGCCATCCCCCATCCCAAAGCCAACCTACATCCCACCCATACCCGATGTCACACACATTTCCACCATCTCAAACCCATACCACATCCCACAGCTATCAACCAGCATAAACCTTTTGAGTGCCTCAGTCGTTAAGCCAATCACAATCCTATTTACCTTCCTATGTCTCTTTACAAACACCTTCACATTCCCAAACCAGTGGTGATTCTCATACTCGACTAGAGACACCTAGTCCTGATTTGACTTCTACGTCGACTACATCTAGAATCACCCAAAAGGATGCTGTTTCTCCATCTATTTTTCCAACTCCCACCGCTTTTACTACCCCTTCCTCAAACCAATCTCTTCCATACCAATCTGGTTCAGAATCCTATCCCCTTCATACTCCACAACACCATCAGCAGGGTGAATATCTCAGACCTCAAGAGTCGTTCATGCAATCCCTCCTCGACCAAACTGCTGAAGATGTTGGGTCCATAACTGATGCTCCAGGAAAGGGTTAATCGACTCAACAACCACCATAGGGAACATAATTTATAATTTTTATAACAGAATACCTCATCATGTCCTTTCGATAACTGCATCTATTTTTGCACTTTTATTGATCTTTAACCCCTTCCCGACTGCCATACGGCTAGATACGTGCTATCTACACATACCCTGTGCAGCTAGCACGTGTATAGACGTCATGGCAGCTCTTTAATACAAGCGCTGCAAAACGCTTGGATTAAAGCTACTGCCCCTGGACTGCTGCTGTCACGGACAGCATACAGTCAAGTAATGCCGGCAAGGGACCAATCAGGCACTGGTTGCTGTATGCCCCCAATATGTGTACATAGAATAGGAGTGGTGATTTGTAGTTAAAATTTAACTTTTAATAGTTATATATAGAATACGGTCCCTATGTATTTAGTTTAGATATAAAATAGTGATGATAACACACGGGATACACAAATAATAGTTTGGTGCAAAGCCGCACCTTACCTATAGAGAGGTTGGTGCACGGCGGCACCTTAAATAACCAGTGGTCCTACCGTTTTTAGGCCAGGGTCCTCTGGTCACTGTTGATGTTCAGATAGCACTCGATAAGCTACAAAATAAAGCAATTAGGGCTGGGCGGGGATATTAGTGCATTAGAGGTACCTAGACAGCCCTGATATATGGGTACTATCTCGGCCCTAGCGTCCTAACCACGGAGCACCCGTTCTGATAAGAACGACCCCGTCCGGAACCTTGCCCTTTTTGCTACTTGGCCCTATTGTGCCCTAGTGTAGCTAATCCCTACATGCATGTTTCGTAAAAAACTCATCAGGGGCATATAGGCACACATAAAGGGGCAATACAATGTAATATCATATAGTGTTGGCCTTGGTTTAGTAATCAACACAGTTATACTTTGCAATAATTGACACAATTGATACCTGAGAGCGGTAACCTATAGTCTAGGCTCCGCTTATGTATCAGGGCGCCGTTCTTGCCTCATGATATGGAGGCAGTGTTGAGAGGGTAGCCTTTTTGCAGTCAAGTCCTTCTCCTGAAGCGCCACGTTGTGTCCTGAGGCCGTGATGTAGCTACTAATAAGCCACTGCCTGACCCTGTCAGTCTGCACTGTGCATAGCAGATGGCATTTGACTTGCAAATTTCTGCCTGAACAAAACGAAAGTCCTAGAAAAACACGTTTTTGGGGATTGTCTGTACATTTACGGATGGCTGGCAACCAGGAATATGTATCTACAGTCACATATAAGATGGTAAAATCTTTATCATATGCACTAAAGATGGAAGGATGTTTATCATGTAAATAAAGAACATGTGCAAAAAAGATGACACTATCATGCAAATAGATTTTTATTTTTTTATTTTTGGGGAGGGGGAATGGGGAAAAGGGATGATGGTGGTGATGGATGATGAGATTTTTTAGTTTTGAGGGGAAAGGGGTTGGAGATGAAAATGGGTGAGGAATTTTTTCATTTTTTTAAGGGGTTATGATGGGGGTAGGGTAGGGTAGGGTAGGGAATTTTTTTAATTTTTTTTTTTTGCTTTTTTTAAAAAAAAAAATTTAAGGGTGAATTATAAGACTCTTCTGTCCTTGGCTCCTCGATGTTAATATATTAGATGAGGTGTCCAGATGTTGTGGACTTGCCAGGATCTAGGAGTCTGTAGATGTTGAAGACGATGATGATGTTGAAGATCGTCTTCTCCTTTCCAGTTCTGGACTGTGAGATGGTCGCTGTAAGAGGACACACAGACACCTCCAGGTAAGTATTTCATATTATTACAATTACAAGTGCATCATGTGTGATTTGTCTGCAGCCATGAAGGTAGATCATAGGCCATAATAATGAGAATTATACTGTATATATGGATATCACAGAGCCGGATGATAACACTATGGGTGTCACTATGTATTACACTTACAATGTCCATATGGAAAGGTGGGTGGGTGCTGCTGGACTCCACATCGGCCCAGTTTACTGGTCTGAAGAACGGGTGGGATCTGATGGTAGATGTTACTGCCAGGCGGCTACATGGGGACTTGCTGAGGAGCTAAAAACATAATGAGAGACCATCAACCATTATTATTCTGGATTATTACAGATAAATATAACACAATAGGTCACATTATAAAGGTCTGTATTGGATTAGATTTCACAATCACACTCCTCTCTCTTGTCTAAATCTAATGTTCTGACACCACTTCTTCTATTCCCTGGCCTCATTCTTCTCCTGATGATTCTACTCACCCCTTCTAGGATGTTGATGGCATCTGGGCACATCCATGCTGGATAATAAGGCTCGTCCTCTTGCAGAGATCGTTTATACTGCATCTTTGTCCCGTAGCCGTTGAATGGCTGATCACCTGTTAGCATCTTGAATAAGGTGACGCCAAAGGAAAAGGAATCTACCACATGATTGTAAGGTTCTCCATTCATCATCTGTAATGACATCAGTTTAGAGATAAGTTGATGCAAGTAAGTGGAAATGCACACAGGAACTTATCAGATCATTGTTATTTCTCATATATTATAAGGATCTTATCTCTCACCTACATTTTTCTGAGCATAATCCTAAACTGATCGTATCTACCCTCATAATGACAGATATACAAATGTGACTACAGATATGGTAGCGCTTCTACAGTCCACATATGCCAAACATTACACCGATAGGTGATCCCATCCTCCATTAAACATTTGTAGCTCCTTTGCCCAGTAATAATTTATAATAAATATTCCTTACCTCTGGGGCGATGTATCCAACTGTCCCTGCATAGCCTGTCTGCATGTCCTCCCCAAATACGCCAATGGCACATAGTCCAAAGTCAGCGATTCTGATGTGTCCGATGTTATCTAGGAGGACGTTAGCAGGCTTTATGTCACTGTGGAGAGAAACATTGTAAAATTATTAGATGGGGGATTAGATGAAACTACTCTACACATAACAATCCAGGAAAAGATATAAGAAAACAGTATCTAAATGTTCTCTTGTGTCCTGTCATCAAATGTAACCGCTGTACTTACCGGTGGATGATGCCGTGTTCATGCAGGAACTGGAGTCCGCAGACCATTTCTGATGCAAAGAATCTGTAAAGTGGAGAAGAGAGTTGATCAGTGTTATATACAGGAACATACACAGAACACACAATGATGAGACATCTATTTCTAGTCATATCCAAAACATGTTTCCTTCATTCTGAGACTTCAGTGCAAATATATCAGTAAGACATTTACCTTGCTGTGTCCATATTTAAGGGCAGCTTTCCTGCCATAAATTGGCGCAGGTCTCCTCCGGCCATATAATCCATGACAATCAGGGCCGCTGATAGGCCAGTACAGCTGGCCCAGTTGTACCGGGCCCGGCTGGCAGGGGGGCCCGGGCTGCCGACTCCCGAGCCATTTTAATTTTTTTGCTGTCAGTGGGCTGGCTCCAGTAACAGCAGGCAGTGTGGGGGCGGCGCTCACTCACTGATGTCACACGCCTGCTCCTCCCACTAGGCGGCGCAGGCGCGTGACGTCAGTGAGTGAGCGCTGCCGCCCGCACTTGTTACTGGAGGCTGGAGGGTGGAGGGAGGAGGCAGGAGCTGAATGTAAGGTAGTATTTTAGTAAAGAGATGAGCGCTGTGCCTGTGCTAAAATTAAAGTTACTGTCTGCAGCCTGCACGGCTGCACCGATTTATTAATGTATACTACTTTGAGTGGCGGGAGGGGATCTATATGGATGACGTCATGACGGCACTGTTATAGGGAGGGCGGGGGATCCGTGGATGGCACTGTTATGGGGGGGGGGTCTGTCATGTGGATGACACTTATGGGGGGGGGCCGGGGGGTCTGTGGATGACACTTATGGGGGGGATCTGTGGATGGCACCATTATGGAGGGGGATCTGTGGATGACACTGTTATGGGGGGGATCTGTGGATGACACTGTTATGGGGGGATCTGTGGATGACACTGTTATGGGGGGATCTGTGGATGACTGTTATGGGGGGGGATCTGTGGATGGCACTGTTATGGAGGGTATCTGTGAATGGCACTGTTATGGAGGGGTATCTGTGGATGACACATAGCATAAGATGCTATATACGGTATGTGTCATCCACAGATCCCCCTCTATAACAGTGCCATCCACAGATCCCCCCATAACAGTGCCATCCACAGATCCCCTCCATAACAGTGCCATCCACAGATCCTCTCCATAACAGTGCCATCCACAGATCCCCTCCATAACAGTGCCATCCACAGATCCCCTCCATAACAGTGCCATCCACAGATCCCCTCCATAACAGTGCCATCCACAGATCCCCTCCATAACAGTGCCATCCACAGATCCCCTCCATAACAGTGCCATTCACAGATCCCCTCCATAACAGTGCCATTCACAGATCCCCTCCATAACAGCGCCATTCACAGACGACCCTCCATAAGTGTCATCCACAGACCCCCCCCATAAGTGTCATCCACAGACCCCCCCCCATAAGTGTCATCCACAGATCCCCCCATAAGTGTCATCCACAGATCCCCCCATAAGTGTCATCCACATTACTTATGTTTTTTTGGATAATAAAACTTATAACTGGCTGGAGAAAAATAAATATCACTTGTAGACAAATCTGCATGTTGTTTCAAGGCGGCGTCTGGGGAGGGGCCAAGGGCGGGGCCAGGGGTGTGGCTGAAGGAGGGATCAGGGGGTGGAGCTGAAGGGGGCCCCGTCATGTATGCTGTACGGGGCCCCATGATTTCTATCAGCGGCCCTGATGACAATTATGAAATACTTTGCTGTCTCCATAGATGTTCGCAGGTAGGTCAGGAAGCGACTCCCGACAGCCAGTTCCATGATCTTAAGCTCTACTGAGATTTTGGTGTTCATGAGCTTTTTCTCCATTATTTTGACAGCCAGAAGCTCCTCGGTGTCTTGATCTTGTGCCAGAAGAACCTGGAGAAGACACAGGACAGCGATTCAGTAAAGTATCTAATGAAATGATTACTCAGAAATAAAGTTATATTTCGGCCTCTACAGCTACTATTAAGTTGGTTGGGACACGGATCATTCCTATTATGAATGGATATAAATCAGTCACTTACCTTTCCATAGCCTCCTTTTCCGAGTTCTTTAAGGAAATGGAGGTCCTCATGGTCAATAGAACGTTTTGGTGTTAATAGGACCACATGATGGAGAAAGGCTTTCTTCTGCCGGCACATCCCAGTTCTTAAAAGAGCCATTTACTGGCATGTCCTGGATGTTATTGCCCTTTGATGGCATATCCCAGATATCAGAGCTGTCTGCTGGCATGTCCCAGATGTTTGAGCCCTTTGTTGGTAGGGCCATGATGTTGGAGTGCTCAGTTGGGATGAGCCAAATGCCAGGACATGGCTTTAGGCTTTCACCTGCTGAGATAATAAATACATTATTAAATATACTTCCACGGTCCATTATCAGGATAGTTAGTTTTTCTGATTAACATAATGACCGTTAAAAACTAGTGTGATAAAAATATGTTATATCCTATAGAATCTGATTCTGATTGTCTCTATTTATCTATACACGTTATGGCTAGAAATGCTCTGTAAAATAGGCCCTCATTAAAAATATCAAGTAATTGTAGATCATCTGCAGTTTCTGCACTTATAATATATTACATAACACAGAGCTCAAATCTATATCCTATATATTATATGTCATTATGCAACAAAATAACAGTACAACCCCCATCATATACCTCCAGGTTGATTCTGTTTCCCTGTTCCCATCTTACCTGATGTATTGGCTGGAGACACCATGCAGCTGTGATGTTCGTATTGTCTGGATGTGGTGTTGATAGATGATGGCCTGGACCTGTTTACGCCATTTTTGTCTTCCACTGGGCTCAGATATCTGAGTCTCCTCCTACTCTGGAGAACCCAGTCTCTGTTGTTCTTAATCCTTTTCTGGGTTTCCAATCTTCGGAGGTTTAGACTCTCTGAGCTTTCAGATCTGGGGCAAGTGATGCGTTTTGGTGTTACTTGGAGAAGCTCTTCTAGTACTAACTCTGCGCTGTTAATATTTCTGCGCTGTTTGAGGACCTTCTCCTTGTTGATCCTCCGTCTTGCAGGTACCTCTTCTCTGAAGTTCTTTCTGTTGTTGAGAATGGTCTTCTGCAGTTGTTTATAGGCAGAGATTGCAGAGTCAGCCTCTTTGAGGTTCTCCATTTTCCTCATTTCGGTGAGGATTGCATCTCTCTTGATCTTTCTTTCTCTCTCCAGATCTTTCCTTTTGGACACCACTTCTGAGGTGTCACTATCCATATCAGGTGGTTGCTGATTCCTTTGTCCAACAGTGAACAAAGGTTCCGGATCTTCCATGATCCGTCTCATCCTCTGAAGAATCCTTTCTCTTAGGATTCTTCTTCTTTCCTCCAATAAAATCATTGTAAATGTCAATAATCGCTTCGTTTATAACGAAACACAGAGCGACCACCTCTCCTATCAGAGTCGTAAGAGGCAGTGATTTGGTCAAGTGGTTTAACTTGGAATTAGAATGTAATGATGTCATCGCATCACTTATGGCATATTTCTTGGTCATTGTGAGGTCACAGTACTGGAGTTCTATAAGTGCCTTAACATATCTTACTGTGAGGTCACAGTTCTGTGGTTTACAAGATGGTTTCACTCAGTTTCCATAATATAGGGACACAATGTATTTGAATATACATTATCACATATTTTCTATTGATAAATTTGATGTCATATTTTAGTTGTAGCATTTACAGAGGATATATGGTAATAGAATAAGGGCCTGTCTTCTAGAGAACCAGTGCTCTTCATCAGTGATGGCCAGTTCGCAGTGTTCGCCGACGAACATGCTGGGTGATTCAATCATAAGAAGTGTGGAGCTTAAAGAAAATGGTTTTGTGAGATGTCTCCCTGGGGCTACTGCTAGAAGAGATAGAAGACGTATTATTAATATTGTTAAGCAAGCAAAGCAGGAAGGGGACGTGGATGTTCTTGTCCATCTAGGGACAAATGACCTGGCTTGCAATGAAGTGTCAGAGGTGAAAAATTATTTTATCACACTTGGTAATGACGTACAGGATTTTGCATCCACCATTTCATTTTCTGAAGTTCT
>NC_053397.1:53050155-53157174 GCF_905171765.1 Bufo bufo | reverse complement strand
TAAAGAGAATGTGTCATCAGAAAATGACCTATTTTATGTTAAACATATTTTTTAAATTTGGTGAGTTTTTTTTATTTTCCATGCCACGGTATGAAATATATATATATATTTCAAACAAACAAAGATACAGACAGCAGCACTAGTCCAATAGACCACGGGTGCAACAAATTCTCCAAGCCGCAGGCTCAACAGCTAAATAGATAATATATATCCAAAAGACGAGGCAGCACTCCAAAGGATGAAGTGAAAAACGGTGGACCCTTTATTGTGACCCCTCTGACACGTTTCAACCACTCAATGCAGTTTTTATCAAGCAATACTTGATAAAGACTGCATTGAACGGTTAAAACTTTGCAGAGGGGTCAATAAAAGGTCCACCATTTTTCACTTTTTCTTTTGGAGTGCTGCCTCGTCTTTTATTTATATATATATATATATATATATATATATATATATATAGGAATAGAGAAAATGTGGGCAGCACCACTGTCAAAATAGTATAAACGGAGTGCCATCGGCTGAGTAGGCGATCCACCTCCAAATAATGTAGAAAAAAAGAGAAATCCGCAGCACATCCAATTGATCAAAAAGTAAAAGGAAGCTTTATTCACCAAGCATGCTTGGTGAATAAAGCTTCCTTTTACTTTTTGATCAATTGGATGTGCTGCGGATTTCTCTTTTTTTCTATATATATATATATATATATATATACAGTCATGTGAAAAAATTAGGACACCCTTTGAAAGCATGTGGTTTTTTGTAACATTTTTAATAAATGGTTATTTCATCTCCGTTTCAACAATACAGAGAGATTAAAGTAATCCAACTAAACAAAGAAAACTGAAGAAAAGTCTTTTCAAGATCTTCTGTAAATGTCATTCTACAAAAATGCCTATTCTAACTGAGGAAAAAGATAGGACACCCTCACATGTATTCCCTCTTAAATTGGCTCAGATCTCACACAGGTATATCACACCAGGTGCACATAATTAGTAGATCGTTATTCTGCATGTTGAATGAGGCTTGCCCTATTTAAACCTCAGACATTTAGTTTGGTGTGCTCCTGACTGTTGAAGTGAGAGTGAGCACCATGGTGAGAGCAAAAGAGCTGTCAGAGGACTTCAGAAAAAAGATTGTAGCAGCCTATGAGTCTGGGAAGGGATTTAAAAAGATCTCAAAAGATTTTGAAATCAGCCATTCCACTGTCCGGAAGATAGTCTACAAGTGGAGGGCTTTCAAAACAACTGCCAACATGCCCAGGACTGGTCGCCCCAGCAAGTTCACCCCAAGAGCAGACCGCAAGATGCTAAAAGAGGTATCCAAAAACCCTAAAGTGTCATCTCGAGAACTACAGCAGGCTCTGGCTACTGTTGATGTAGAAGTACATGCCTCTACAATCAGAAAGAGACTGTACAAGTTTAACTTGCATGGGAGGTGTGCAAGGAGGAAACCTTTGCTTTCCAAGAGAAACATCGAGGCCAGACTGACATTTGCCAGCGATAAAGTTGACAAAGACCAGGACTTCTGGAATAATGTTCTTTGGACAGATGAGTCCAAAATTGAATTATTTGGACACAACAGCAGAGGACATGTTTGGCGTAAACCAAACACAGCATTCCAAGAAAAGAACCTCATACCAACTGTGAAGCATGGAGGTGGAAGTGTCATGGTTTGGGGCTGCTTTGCTGCAGCAGGACCTGGTCAGCTCACCATCATAGAATCCACGATGAATTCTACTGTGTATCAGAAGGTGCTTGAAGAACATGTGAGACCATCAGTTAGAAAATTAAAGCTGAAGCGGAACTGGACCATGCAACATGACAATGACCCAAAACATACTAGTAAATCAACCAAAGATTGGCTGAAAAAGAAGAAATGGAGAGTCCTGGAATGGCCAAGTCAAAGTCCAGATTTGAATCCCATTGAGATGCTGTGGGGTGACTTGAAAAGGGCTGTACGTGCAAGAAACCCCTCAAACATCTCACAGCTGAAAAAGTTCTGCATTGAGGAGTGGGGTAAAATTTCCTCAGACCGATGTCGAAGACTGGTAGATGGCTACAAGAACCGTCTCACTGCAGTTATTTCAGCCAAAGGAGGTAACACTCGCTATTAGGGGCAAGGGTGTCCTATCTTTTTCCTCAGTTAGAATAGGCATTTTTGTAGAATGACATTTACAGAAGATCTTGAAAAGACTTTTCTTCAGTTTTCTTTGTTTAGTCGGATTACTTTAATCTCTCTGTATTGTTGAAACGGAGATGAAATAACCATTTATTAAAAATGTTACAAAAAACCACATGCTTTCAAAGGGTGTCCTAATTTTTTCACAAGACTGTACAGTACAGACCAAAAGTTTGGACACACCTTCTCATTCAAAGAGTTTTCTTTATTTTCATGACTATGAAGGCATCAAAACTATGAATTAACACATGTGGAATTATATACATAACAAACAAGTGTGAAACAACTGAAAATATGTCATATTCTAGGTTCTTCAAAGTAGCCACCTTTTGCTTTGATTACTGCTTTGCACACTCTTGGCATTCTCTTGATGAGCTTCAAGAGGTAGTCCCCTGAAATGGTCTTTCAACAGTTTTGAAGGAGTTCCCAGAGATGCTTAGCACTTGTTGGCCCTTTTGCCTTCACTCTGCGGTCCAGCTCACCCCAAACCATCTCGATTGGGTTCAGGTCCAGTGACTGTGGAGGCCAGGTCATCTGGCGCAGCACCCCATCACTCTCCTTCATGGTCAAATAGCCCTTACTTTCAAAGTTTTCCCAATTTTTCGGCTGACTGACTGACCTTCATTTCTTAAAGTAATGATGGCCACTCGTTTTTCTTTACTTAGCTGCTTTTTTCTTGCCATAATACAAATTCTATCAGTCTATTCAGTAGGACTATCAGCTGTGTATCCACCTGACTTCTCCTCAACGCAACTGATGGTCCCAACCCCATTTATAAGGCAAGAAATCCCACTTATTAAACCTGACAGGGCACACCTGTGAAGTGAAAACCATTTCAGGGGACTACCTCTTGAAGCTCATCAAGAGAATGCCAAGAGTGGGCAAAGCAGTAATCAAAGCAAAAGGTGGCTACTTTGAAGAACCTAGAATATGACATATTTTCAGTTGTTTCACACTTGTTTGTTATGTATATAATTCCACATGTGTTTTGATGCCTTCAGTGTGAATCTACAATTTTCATAGTCATGAAAATAAAGAAAACTCTTTGAGAAGGTGTGTCCAAACTCTTGTTCTGTACTATATATATATATATATATATATATATAGTTGCAAGAAAAAGTATGTGAACCCTTTGGAATGATATGGATTTCTGCACAAATTGGTCATAAAATGTGATCTGATCTTCATCTAAGTCACAACAATAGACAATCACAGTCTGCTTAAACTAATAACACACAAAGAATTAAATGTTACCATGTTTTTATTGAACACACCATGTAAACATTCACAGTGCAGGTGGAAAAAGTATGTGAACCCCTAGACTAATTACATCTCCAATAGCTAATTGGAGTGAGGTGTCAGCCAACTGGAGTCCAATCAATAAGATGAGATTGGAGGTGTTGGTTACAGCTGCCCTGCCCTATAAAAAACACACTCCGGTTCTGGGTTTACTTTTCACAAGAAGCATTGCCTGATGTGAATGATGCCTCGCACAAAAGAGCTCTCAGAAGACCTACAATTAAGAATTGTTGACTTGCATAAAGCTGGAAAGGGTTATAAAAGTATCTCCAAAAGCCTTGCTGTTCATCAGTCCACGGTAAGACAAATTGTTTATAAATGAAGAAAGTTCAGCACTGCTGCTACTCTCCCTAGGAGTGGCCGTCCTGTAAAGATGAGTGCAAGAGCACAGTGCAGACTGCTCAATGAGGTGAAAAAGAATCCTAAAGTGTCAGCTAAAGACTTACAAAAGTCTCTGGCATATGCTAACATCCCTGTTAGCAAATCTACGATACGTAAAACACTAAACAAAAATGGATTTCATGGGAGGATACCACAGAGGAAGCCACTGCTGTCCAAAAAAAACATTGCTGCACGTTTACAGTTTGCACAAGAGCACCTGGATGTTCCACAGCAGTACTGGCAAAATATTCTGTGGACAGATAAAACCAAAGTTGAGTTGTTTGGAAGAAATACACAACACTATGTGTGGAGAAAAAGAGGCACAGCACACCAACATCAAAACCTCATCCCAACTGTGAAGTATGGTGGTGGGGGCATCATGGTTTGGGGCTGCTTTGCTGTGTCAGGGCCTGGACTGAAACGCCTGCAGCATTTTGGTGTCCGTGTGATGAAACTGAGCCAAATGGATCCGTCCTGGCACACAATGTAAGTCAATGGGGACGGATCCGTTTTTACTGACAATCTGGCACAACAGAAAACGGATCCGTCCTCCATTGACTTTCAATAGTGTTCAAGACGGATCCGTCTTGGCTATGTTAAAGATAATACAAACGGATCCGTTCTGAACGGATGCAGACGGTTGTATTATCTAAACGGATCCACCCATAATCTGTGTGTGAAAGTAGCCTAAGCTGTGATATCACCTATTGTGAATGGTGGATCCTGTGTTACTTGTCATTGTAATTCTGCCTGTGGTGGTTACTTTTACAGAACAGGAAATCATGACCTAGTGGCCAGTGTGAAAACTGTAGGATTATATTCCCTTTATTTATTTATTATTTTTATTTTTTTAACTAAAATAGATTGTAATATGGGAAAAATAAAATACAAAAATTCCCCCAAAAAATATTTACAGAAAACCGTTACTTAAACCATAACGGACCCCATTATAGTCTATGGGGTCCTTAGGTTCCATTCGGCTCAGTTATGTGCCGAATTCGTCCTTTCCGTTCTCCTGCACCTAAATGAAGCAGGAGAACGGAAAGGCTAAACAGTGATGTGAACGAAGCGTAACAAACTTCGGCTCACCGGAGCCCATACATTTTAATACTGTACGGAGACGGATCTCTGTACAGTATTAATCCAAATTTTTGAACGAAGCGACTTTGATACGTAAGGCGCAAAATTATTGACACATAGCTTGCAAGAATGCATGTTATGTAGATTGAAACACCAAGGGCGATGTTTTTGTTCAAATGATAAAGAAAAAAATTAAAGGGTTTGTGCACTTTTAGGGGGGGTTTTGGCACCTTCCCAGGCAGACCTGCAAAGGGAAGCATACTTACCTGCTTCCCAGCTCCTTCGCTCACTGACACCTACCTCCTCTCAGGTCCCTGGATGTAAACTTCTGGTTTCACACCGCTGCAGTCAATTGGGGGCTGCAGAGGTGACCTTACTCCCCTTGCGTCACATGACTATTTGTCATGACGCAAGGAGAGCAGGTCACCGCCGAGGCAAGCATCAAACCAGAAGTTTACATACAGCCGGAGAGTGCAAGAGCCAGTATCGGGAAGCAGGTATGTATACTTCCCTTGACGGATCTGCCGCCCAAATGTGCACAACCCCTTTAACAATTTTAGCAGTGTGCAGTGCCCTCTCCCAGCAATTAGGTGGTGCTTTCTTATTTGCTACTGTAGACAATATTTAACAAACATAAAATGCAGCAGTTGTCGTCAGCCCTGGATAGGATCAGACCGTGCCCAGTGACATCATTAAGACTACTGGTTTTACCTTATTTCTGTTAAATGTTGAAAACCGTTCACATTCTAGCTTCTTTTTAAAGTTAATATATAGAAGATATCATTAAAAGGTTTAACTTTTTAACAAAAAAATTCCTTCTTTCAATTTGTTGCACTATCCTGAGTTACAACCTGTACTGTAGCCTATGCTATTTCACAGCTACATTTGGAATTCTTCAGGCTTCTGAGTTTATATTCCCTAGCATTCCCCAACGGCTCGATGTCTGCAGATGGCTCCAGTGATTTGCATTCTGGGAAGTGTATACTTTACAGCAGGCACTGTGATACCGAAATATTAACTTCCCAGGATGCAATGAATCAGAGAGCAGTGAACTATAGGTGTTCAGCTGAGCTATTGGCTGCAGTTCTGGACTGTAAGGCTACCTACACATGCAGTGGCCGGGTTTGGGGTGGCCCCAACGCTATGCTGGATCCCCCGGACACCGTCGAGGTGTCACCACATGTTGATTCTCTCCGGAAGGGATGGTAAGGCGTGGTGCACCCCAATGGGAAATAAGTCTAGAGAGTCAGGGTCTGCAGTAAACCAGGGGGCTTCTTCACTGGAGGAATTCAGGTACAAAACAATACAGGTGAGGCATTGGGCTGGATTCTCCAGTCTCCTCCCTGGCAGAAGAAGTGTTTGATGCTGAGGAAAGGCCTGAGCTAGCTTTCCCTCTTTCTCTTCAGAAGGCTGTTACCCTGGTCCAAGGCTGGTGATCCAGGGTCTGTGGCAGCGCATCCCTGTCTTCTTCTGGTCACTCAGTAGTCTGGCAGAGCCTCCTCTTCCAAGCACTGGTCCCTAACTGCAGCACACTAGGGGCTCTGACTGCTCTCCTTATCTACAGTTTTTGCTAGACTGGAACCTTCTAGTGGGAGGGTGGAGAAACTCAGCACAAACAGATACATTGTTGCAGCTCACGTCTGGTAAAGACATTAGAGCTTCAATGATACTCAATGGCAATGACACAGCAGGGTTTCCAGACAAAAACAAGTTTCCAGACTTAACAACATGGCTAAAACCAGACATTTAAAAGGTCAGGCTGTCTGCTTTTTGGTGGTAAACAAGTCTGGGGTTTTCCCTCCAAAACATGGTCTTCTTTAAACCCAATGGCAGCTGTGGAAAATTACCAGCTTCTCAATCAAAGCCCTAAGGCCTCTTTCACACGGGTGAGTTTTCCACGCGGGTGAAATCCGGACCCATTCATTCCTCTGGGGCTGTGCACATGAGCGGTGATTTTCACGCATCACTTGTGCGTTGCGTGAAAATCGCAGCATGCTCTATATTCTGTGTTTTTTACGCAACACAGGCCCCATAGAAGTGAATGGGGCTGCGTGAAAATCGCAAGCATCCGCAACCAAGTGCGGATGCGGTGCAATTTTCACGCATGGTTGCTAGGAGATGATCGGGATGGGGACCCAATCATTATTATTTTACCTTATAACATGGTTATAAGGGAAAATAATAGCATTCTTAATACAGAATGCTAAGTAAATTAGGGATGGAGGGGTTAAAAAAATATATAAAAATTAAACTCACCTTATCCACTTGTTTGCGCAGCCCGGCTTCTTTTCTTTCTTCTTCCTAGATGACCTGGCAGGAAAAGCACCTTTGATGACGTCACTGCGCTCATCACATGGTCCATCACCATGGTAATGGACCATGTGATGAGCGCCAGTGGCGGATTACAATAGGGACGTTCGGGTCGGCAGCCCCGAACGCCGACCCGAATGCCCACATACTGCGGCGGGGCACGGGAGCGCATAGCTCCCTGTCCCGTCACCGCCATAGGCTTCAGGCCTAGTAGGCCTGAGGTCTATGCGGTAGTGAAATCCCGGCACAGGCGTGCGTGATGACGTCATCGCGCGCCTGTGCCGGGATGCAGCACTGCCTCATCCCGCCTTCCTCTGGGGGGGGGGGGGGGGGGGGGGGGGGGGGACTAACAGTAGGACATATTAAGAGACATTGAGTACATGGGGGGGAATGTGGGGGCTGTGGGGCCAAATTATTATGGGAGGGAATACTATGTGGGGGCAAATTACTATATGGGGCAGTGTGGGGGCAAATTACTATATGGGGCAGTGTGGGGGAAAATTACTATATGGGGCAGTGTGGGGGCAAATTACTATGTGGGGACAGTGTGGGGGCAAATTATTATGGGAGGGACTACTATGTGGGGGCAAATTACTATATGGGGAAGTGTGGGGGCAAATTACTATGTGGGGGCAGTGTGGTGGAAATCACTATGGGGGGACAGTGTGGGGGGAAACTATTGTGGGGGGACAGTGTGGGGGAAACTATTGTGTGGGGACAGTGTGGGGTAATTGCTATGTGGGGACAGTGTGGGGGTAATTTCTATGTAGGGACAGTGTGGGGTAATTTCTATGTGGGGACAGTGTGGGGTAATTTCTATGTGGGGACAGTGTGGGGTAATTTCTATGGGGGGACAGTGTGGGGTAATTTCTATGTGGGGACAGTGTGGGGTAATTTCTATGTGGGGACAGTGTGGGGTAATTTCTATGTGGGGACAGTGTGGGGGAAATTGCTATGTGGGGACAGTGTGGGGGAAATTGCTATGTGGGGACAGTGTGGGGGAAATTGCTATGTGGGGACAGTGTGGGGGAAATTGCTATGGGGACAGTGTGGGGGAAATTGCTATGTGGGGGCAGTTTGGGGGAAATTACTGTGTGGGGGCAAATTACTATGGGGGATTACTATATAGGGCAGTATGGTGGAAATTACTATATGGGGGTGTTGCTATTGGGGAGGCACTGTAGGGGCAATTCTATTATTTTTGGGGGACACTATACAGGGATCATTGCCTGGAGCACAATAGAGGCTGGTATTATTACTCGGGGCACTCTAGGGGACATTATAGCTGCTGTGGACACTATAGGAACATTTGGGGTAATTTATCAAACTGGTGTAAAGCAGAACTGGCTTAGGGCTCTTTCACACTTGCGTTCTTTTCTTCCGGCATAGAGTTCCGTCGTCGGGCCTCTATGCCGGAAGAATCCTGATCAGTTTTATCCTAATGCATTCTGAATGGAGAGAAATCCGTTTAGGATGCATCAGGATGTCTTCAGTTCCGGACCGGAACGTTTTTTGGCCGGAGAAAATACCGCAGCATGCTGCGCTTTTTGCTCCGATCAAAAATCCTGAACACTTGCCGCAAGGCCGGATCCGGAATTAATGCCCATTGAAAGGCATTGATTCGGATCTGGCCTTAAGCTAAACGTCGTTTCGGCGCATTGCCGGATCCGACGTTTAGCTTTTTCAGAGTGGTTACCATGGCTGCCGGGACGCTAAAGTCCTGTTTGCCATGGTAAAGTGTAGCAGGGAGCAGTATACTTACTGTCCGTGCGGCTCCCCGGGCGCTCCAGAGTGACGTCAGGGCGCCCCACGCGCATGGGTGACGTGATCACAGGGATCACGTCATCCATGCGCATGGGGCGCTCTGACGTCATTCTGGAGCGCCCGGGGAGCCGCACGGACAGTAAGTATACTGCTCCCCCGCTCCCCACTACTACTATGGCAGCCAGGACTTTAATAGCGTCCTGGGTGCCATAGTAACACTGAACGCATTTTGAAGACGGATCCGTCTTCAAATGCTTTCAGTTCACTTGCGTTTTTCCGGATCCGGCGGGCAGCTCCGGCAAATGGAGTACACGCCGGATCCGGACAACGCAAGTGTGAAAGGGCCCTTAGTTGCCCATAGCAGCCAATCAAATTCCACCTTTTATAGGAAATCCAGTTCTACTTTACACCAATTATGTCTATTAGGGTCACTATTTTTTCAGCAGTATAGTTCCTGGGGCATTGGGAAGCACAACGGGCACAGTATTAGGGGTGGCAGCAGGATGACACTGTGGGGACACCAGGATGAGGAGGTTGATGGGAAAATTGAGAAATCTAACATGTCTGTGTTACAAACTGTAGAGACAAGATGTGGCTGAAAGAATTTGCCATGGTGGTCTGGGTCAAATGGAGGAGAAGAGGAAAGAGAAGGTCTACATGACAGGAGATGTCACTGAATGTAAGAGGTATGTGGTGCTGTATTCTCCTCCATGTCTTTTTTATTATAATTATATGTATTTTAAATTTGGCGACCACATTTTTCAGTTTAGGACCCAATTTGGGGTATTTTTTTTAGTCTGAAGATGTCATATGGCCTAGGAAGAGACTGTGGCGCTCATGAAGCACCGCAGCCTCTTCATACAAAATAAATAAATAAACTAAAATGGAGGGGGGGGCCCAAGTTGGGTAGACAGCCCCGGGCCTATCATGCACTTAATCCGCCCCTGATGAGCGCAGTGTCGTCATCAAAGGTCCTTTTGCCAGGTCCTGAAGAAAGAAGAGGAGATCTGCTACCCGACCAAGTGGATGGGGTGAGTTAAATTTGTTTATTATTTTTAACCCCTCAATGGACATTTTACTAAGCATTATGTATTAAGAATGCTATTATTTTCCCTTATAACCATGTTATAAGGGAAAATAATAAAATTTACCAGACATTGGGTAAATTTGGGTACCAAACATGCCGATTTTTCTTACGCACGTGCAAACCGCATGAAAACGTTTTGCACTCGCGCAGAAAAATTGCGCATTTTCCCGCGACGCACTCGCATCCTATCTGGCCCTCACACCCGACGCCTGTGTGAAAGAGGCCTAACAGTCTCTCAGTATTCATTAACCCTTTCCACAGAGCCATGTAAATACACAGTGATGATAAACAGGATATACTGTATATCACAACATATACTGTTTAATACTGTGTACCTGCATTTTATAAGTTAACCCTTTCAAGTGAAATAAAGTAAGAAGTTTTAACTTTGCATAGGGGATATAGGCAAATGTCAAAGTACTCCCTGCTCCAGGGCACTACACACGGTGCAGATAAAGTTGGGGTTTTCGTGCAGAAAAAACAGAGTAATACAGTACTAGCAAAGTGAAAGATTTGCCAAATCTCACTTACACTTTGTTTCAATTTTTGCATGTACAAAATACGCAAACAGTTGAAATCCACAGCATGTCAATTGTTTGTGTACTTCTGCATATTATGTGTTTATTTTCCAACAAAAAACCTCCCGACATGCAGAGGGCGGAATATGTAAATCACTGAAACTTAAAGGGTTCTTCCGGGTTTGAGCTGAACCCGGACATAGCCCCATTTTCATCCAGGCAGCCCCTCTGATATAAGCATTGGAGCATTTCATGCTCCGATGCTCTCCCTTGCCCTGCGCTGTATCGTGCAGGGCAAGTGCTGTTTTTTTTTATTTTTTACATTGCCAAGCAGTGTTGCCGGTGATGTCACCGGCACTAATGGGAAGGCTTTAAGTGCTGCCCTAGCTTGTTTTACAGGCTAGGGCAGCGCTAAAGCCCACCTATTAGTGTCGGTGATGTCAACCAAAATACTACTAGGCATATTACACTCACAGTGTAATATGTGATGGTCACTCGCAAAATACTAGATAAAAAGAGAAAACGGTCTTACTGGGAAGCCAACAGATAATCTAATAAAAAATGATGATTATGGAGATGTGGTACGGGTGCCTGTATCTTTGCTTGTAGCCAGCAGGTGAGGATCTGTCCCTGAGTGACTCTGTCAAATGACGGAAGGGGACCTGTCAAAACCCAGCCTATTTAAATACAGAAAGAAGAAAAGACCCCAGGGGTGCGGAGAGTAAAAGGGGGCGGTGCCCACCCAATGTATCCACAAACGGTACCCCCGAGAAATAACTCGGCACAAGCTCCCGAGTACAATGGCAGAACAACAAAAGAAAATGGAGCCGAAAGTGCCAAATAAATGGTATAAAAATAGGCTTTTATTATAATGTAACAATACACAATTAAAATTACAATAATATGCATGTGATGCCAGAGGACAAGGAACAAAAAAGGAACAGGGAAGGAAAAAACGACGCCACCCTGGGAGGAACACACCGGTCAAAAATACATAAGATCAACAGGGATGTATATGGTATAATAACCTACCCTCAGATCACATGCATATGCATAATAAATGGTGAGTCACAAATCAACTGCAGAGAACCACTTGCGAACAAGAAGTAAAGTATGTGAAACAAGCGGCTGTGGATTGGAGACAAGCAGCAAACAACACTGGATGTGAACCTAAGGTGTCAGCAAACATCCAGGTAGAAGAAGTCAAGGGGGTAAATATGCAGAAGAGACTCACCTAAAATAGACCAGGAGTGTAACAACCAGGATGGCGCTACCCCAACACGCGTTTCGGCGTGCCTTCGTCAGGGGGTAACGCCATCACTGTGAATCAAATGCTTTAAAGTCTCTCTGAGCCAATCAGGAGCCAGTACTTACTTGTCCCCAGGTGTATATGCTGATCGGCGCGCGAACACTCCAGCGCGAGCACATCCGGCAACCCCGCGGCCGGCGTCCCATCAGGCCACGCCCACCCCACGTGACGAGTCACATGATCGGGCGGAAATGACGCAACGTAAGGACGCACAGGCACGGGGCGCCGGAGGCGGCGCCAGATGACGCGCGCACGCATCACAACGGGGGAGGAGCAGTGGACATCCACCTATCTAATTCTAAAATCGGAACGCCTCCATTTGTATATAGAGGCGAAAGAGAAAAGAGAAAGCAGAGAAAAAAAAATAGTAGTAGACGCAGAAGACCGGTATAGCCACACATATAAATATATGAGTGTATACCCATACCTCATGTGATATGTATGGAGATAAAGACGGAATATGGGATACATATGTGTACTATATGCAATAAAGTGTAATACAATAAATATGGCAGTATAAACACAATTGATACAATTTATACAGAACTACAAAGATACGTAATTATGCATAAATACACAAATACACACACAAAAGTAAAAACAGAATTAATGGTTCCCATGTATATCATAATCGTAATAATCAGTGAATACATGATTGGATAAAAAAACATGCGGTAAAGACAGAATAATGTGGTAAAATAAAATAGTATGGGAAAAAAATTAAATAAATTAAGAATGAAAGTGATGTGAAAATGGTGAGAATAAGGAAGTGTGAAAATATATATATGAAAATATGTATATATATATATATATACATAAATCATATAAATACATACATGTAAAAGTGAATAAATGTATACATGTATTACGGTGACGTAAAATACCGTCATAATAAAAAATGTATGACAATCAGGGGATTGTGTAGAAAAAACAACACAACAGTGATAGAAAAAAATGTTGCTAGCTACGAATAAAGTGCAGAGTGCTGAACCGAATGGGAAGAGCTGGTGAATAAACATAACCGGTGGAAATGACCACTTTAAAGCATTTGATTCACAGTGATGGCGTTACCCCCTGACGAAGGCACGCCGAAACGCACGTTGGGGTAGCGCCATCCTGGTTGTTACACTCCTGGTCTATTTTAGGTGAGTCTCTTCTGCATATTTACCCCCTTGACTTCTTCTACCTGGATGTTTGCTGACACCTTAGGTTCACATCCAGTGTTGTTTGCTGCTTGTCTCCAATCCACAGCCGCTTGTTTCACATACTTTACTTCTTGTTCGCAAGTGGTTCTCTGCAGTTGATTTGTGACTCACCATTTATTATGCATATGCATGTGACCTGAGGGTAGGTTATTATACCATATACATCCCTGTTGATCTTATGTATTTTTGACCGGTGTGTTCCTCCCAGGGTAGCGTCGTTTTTTCCTTCCCTGTTCCTTTTTTGTTCCTTGTCCTCTGGCATCACATGCATATTATTGTAATTTTAATTGTGTTTTGTAACATTATAATAAAAGCCTATTTTTATACCATTTATTTGGCACTTTCGGCTCCATTTTCTTTTGTTGTTCTGCTATTTAAATACAGAGCACTGAAAGGGGTGACCCCATCCAGAACCTGCCCCTAAAAATGTCCCAAACCCTATGTAGTCCATAACTCAACACCCAGTGTAACATTTCTGTTCACTCTTACTGGACTCATCAGGGGTTTTGAGAAACAAAAATGAAGGACTAACAGTTATACGCACGGATGTGCACCAAAAGAATGTAAAAGCACACAAGGGTAACAGCAAAAATGGATATACAGTACAGACCAAAAGTTTGGACACACCTTCTCATTCAAAGAGTTTTCTTTATTTTCATGACTATGAAGGCATCAAAACTATGAATTAACACATGTGGAATTATATACATAGCAAACAAGTGTGAAACAACTGAAAATATGTCATATTCTAGGTTCTTCAAAGTAGCCACCTTTTGCTTTGATAACTGCTTTGCACACTCTTGGCATTCTCTTGATGAGCTTCAAGAGGTAGTCCCCTGAAATGGTCTTCCAACAGTCTTGAAGGAGTTCCCAGAGATGCTTAGCACTTGTTGGCCCTTTTGCCGTCACTCTGCGGTCCAGCTCACCCCAAACCATCTCGATTGGGTTCAGGTCCGGTGACTGTGGAGGCCAGGTCATCTGGCGCAGCACCCCATCACTCTCCTTCATGGTCAAATAGCCCTTACTTTCAAAGTTTTCCCAATTTTTCGGCTGACTGACTGACCTTCATTTCTTAAAGTAATGATCACTCGTTTTTCTTTACTTAACTGCTTTTTTCTTGCCATAATACAAATTCTAACAGTCTATTCAGTAGGACTATCAGCTGTGTATCCACCTGACTTCTCCTCAACGCAACTGATGGTCCCAACCCCATTTATAAGGCAAGAAATCCCACTTATTAAACCTGACAGGGCACACCTGTGAAGTGAAAACGATTTCAGGGGACTACCTCTTGAAGCTCATCAAGAGAATGCCAAGAGTGTGCAAAGCAGTAATCAGAGCAAAAGGTGGCTACTTTGAAGAACCTAGAATATGACATATTTTCAGTTGTTTCACACTTGTTTGTTATGTATATAATTCCACATGTGTTAATTCATAGTTTTGATGCATTCATAGTCATGAAAATAAAGAAAACTCTTTGAATGAGAAGGTGTGTCCAAACTTTTGGTCTGTACTGTATATCGGTTTCCACAGTGGTGGAGTCAGATGGCCATTAAAACGTGCAATAAAAACCAGTAGGCTGAAATGTGCAGGGTTAATACACCAATAACAGGGCTACCTTTTACGAGCAGCCATAGTAGCAACCTAATGTAGCAATTGTTCCCATAGACTTCAATGGGGTTAAAAAAAGAAAATAAAAGGAGAAAATAGCCACCAAAACCTGAGAAATAGTGCAGATTTATGTTTGCTTTTTTATTTTGTATGGCAAATATGCAATGTGTGCAGGTAACATAAGGATTCCTTAAGGGAGTTGTCTCACCTGCAAGTGGCATTTATCATGTAGAGAAAGTTGATACAAGGCACTTACTAATGTATTGTGACTGTCCATATTGCCTCCTTTGCTGGCTTGATTCATTTTTCCATCACATTATACACTACTGGTTTCCATGGTTTATGACTAGTGTTGGGCGAGCATGCTACACTATAATAAAATGGCAGCCACATTTACTACACTTTCTGGGGTCTTTGTCAGTAACTATAAGGGTTAATAATTACCTGATGTAACAATATCTGGGGCTGTAGTATCAGACTCAGTCCACCATACCAGGTTCTGCTGCCACAATCACTGCCGCTTTACCGGAATACCAGGATGCCTGCACAGGGGTTTTACAAATAAGGACATCAGGTCCATGCATTGAACATTGTGTATATGATGTATAGGTTAATTTGATGTTGGAATGGGAAATATAACTGATGTGGTAATGGAAATACTTTGCGGTATTGCTATACAAACTGCGCAAATATGTCAGGGCAATGAGACCGATAAGCGGCAGATCTGCAGGATGGGGTGGACAGTTCTGGATCCTATTCTTCCATACCAGGTCTGCATCGTCTTATCAGTTCATTTAGAGAAACTTCAACAGAATTGTCCTTCAGGAAACTGGAGTTATGATCTGTCAATCACATGTAGATTTAACAAAGTTGACGAGGCTGACCTAAATTCCCGATTATTTTAAGAAATATATATATATATATATATAATTAGTGGTGCTTCCTTAAATTTCTGACCTTTTCCTGTGAACCAGACACCCTCCCCTCTTCAGAGCAGGGGGTGCCTGGTTTCATGCTCTGGTTCTCCCATTGTAGAGCACCCGAGCATCCCAAAGTGTTCTACTCGAGCACCAGAGCACTTTGGTGCTCGATCAACACTAATTATGACCACCCTCCGATCCAGCAGTGGTGGTCATGCCTGCACACCACAGAAAAAAGCACTGGCCTCTCTGCTGGCCGGGACCGTGGGCACGCATGAGCAGCATCTACAGTCCTGGCCACCTTGTATCTGCGCTACAACGTTGGCCGTTACCGCTGGAAACAAGCAGTGTATAATGGGATGGAAAAAGGAGGCAATATGGACAATCACGGTACATTAGTGTCTTGCATTAACTTTCTCTACGTGATAAATGCCATTTGCTTTACCTTAATATATAACGACAGATCTAAAAAAAAAAATTGATTGTATAGATCGATAGATATTTTTCACCATGTGAACTAACACGAAGCAGAGAGAAAAAGAAGAATAAAAAAAAGTCCTTGGCCTGTCCTTATCTATAGACACTCCCTGCATGTAGCTGAATAGCAGCCATAGCAATACTGATCAGGTAACAGGAACCTCACCTGTCTGCCCTTGGCACAGCAACCACACCGAAAAGATCAACAGAACACAAGTCAACCAATTCAATGAGGCACTGATGTTGCTTAGCTGCACAGTTAGAAAAGATGCTTGAAAATCACAAAAACCAGCATTTTATGTAGTTATGCAGCCTTCACAGAATAGGTAACTTCACTGTAAATGCTTCGATAGATTAGTAAGCATACTCAGATAGGGGTTATTGATGATCCACTCATAGGAACCACCAGACTAACAGTTCCAGATTCACAATCGTATAGCTATTGCTTACACACGATGTAGTGGATCAAGGAAGTAAAGATGGCTGCGTGATGATATACCCATGTGGTGCACGTTCAGTATGAGGATCAGTCTTTAATGGATGGAAACATAAGTCTAACAGATCTCATTGACTTTCTTATTAAAGCACAGTAGACTACATCAATCTGCTTGTCAAAAATAAGAGCAACCTGAAGAAAGGGAACCCGATGAAAGCAACCGCACAAAAAATACCACTGAACTCAGTAGAGATTACAGGCTATGGACCTCTTTGGGGCAATTTTTTTTTTTTTACGATTGCATTTTACTCAATTCGGACTAAAAATCATTTTTTAAATTGGTCTGTGTTAAAAATGTAAAGACATTTTTGAGATACAAGGGTTAAAAAAAAAAAAAAAATCTATCTATTTGCAGAATGTGGCTTCTGAGTTCCGTCAGCTGATGGCTCATGTGAAGCCTTATCTCTGACGTCCTGACCTCAAACACTCTTAGACCATCTTTTTATCAGTTTGATAAAATTTTAGCTATATCAGGCATGCTCAACCTGCGACCCTCCAGCTGTTGCAAAACTACAACTCCCAGCATGCCTGAACAGCCTACAGCTATCAACCTACAGCAGGGCACGGTGGGAGTTATAGTTTTACAACAGCTGGAGGGCCGCAGGTTGAGCATCCCTGGTCTAAATGAATGCTTAGGAGATCAGAGATAAGGCTTCACATGAGCCATCAGCTGACAGGACTGTGAAGTGATACTCTGCGAACAGACTGATTTTTTTTTTAACCCTTGTATCTCAAAAAACGGCTGAACATTTTTAATAAAGACCACATGCAAAAAATGATTTTTATTAGTTTTTTCAGTCATTTTTACAGGCAGAGAAATCGGCACAAACAGCTTTAGGCCTCATTCACACATATGTGGACCACGATCCGTGAAAACCCGGCCTGCCGTCCTGTTGAGTGCATGAGCGCACGGTGTCATTGATTGTTACGACAATGTGCGCTTCGTGCCGCCGCTGTACAGTAATACACCCGTACAGATGTACAGCGGCGGCAGCACGAAGCGCACAGCGTCATAGCAACCAATGACACCGTGCGCTCATGCGCTCATGCACTCAACAGGACGGGAGGCCGGGTTTTCACGGATCGTAGTCCACGTATGTGTGAATGAGGCCTTACTCTGAGATAATCGTGTCACCTATATAAAGGGGTGACTTTTACTTTTGATATTTGCTCTTAAGACGAAGTAAAACAGAAATTACTCTGGTAACAAGGCATGCAACTCTTTAAAATGATGTATGTGGCAATGTAATACCAGTAATACTATTCATTGCACCGGAATAAATAATAAATGCACGGAATAAGACGCTGAGCCGTATTAACAAGTGACACCTGCCAGCCATTAGATTTTCCATTCCACAAATCCTCTGTTGATTGAATGGATTCAGCTCAATCAATGCTTTCCACATTCAGGCCATTTTACAACATGTTTCCACAAATTAGATATTCACCATTCGGATACAGCATGAATAGTTAAAGAACGGCATGTGGGCTTCTAGTTAACAGGGATAACTATGAAATCTTCAGAGACAGTCATGAAATACATTGAACCTGGCTGACTGTCTGCATCTGACACACCGCACTGAATTTAATACTCCGTTTGTTCTTATGGTTTTTATAAAAAAAAAGTTTTTTTAAAGATGATTGAATCACTGGACAAAACATATGGCGATAACGACAGCAAGCCCGTGGAGCAGTATGAGCTGCACACGTAGTCTGGGGCTACACTGCACCTAATGATTGTCAATGGCGTCAGAAAAAATCCAGACCGGATGGCTTTTGTGTTGCTTTAGGGCTCGTTCACACGACTGTGTGAAGCCCATGCCGTGGACCGCAAATTGCAGTCCGCAACACACGGGCACCATCCGTGGGGCAGCCGCATGGGGATCGCAGACCCATTCACTTGAATGGGTCCGTGATCCTTCCGTTCCGCAAGTTCTATCTTTTTGCGGTGCGGAGTCACGGAACGGAACCCCAGAAAGCACTCTGTAGTGCTTCTGTAGTGTGCTGTTCCGCATCTCCGGATTTGCTGACCCATTGAAGTGAATAGGTCTGCATCCGTGATGCGGAATGCTGCCCATGTTTTGCGGATCCGCAAATAAGGTCCGCAATACGACAACTGGCAGCACACGTTCGTGTGAATGAGCCCTTAAGAGGGGAGACCTTGGGTGTGACGAAATCCAGCAGAGGTAACCTGTGAGTCATGCCGTGACCCCATTCATTTCTAGGGTTGCAGTGTTCGACCTCATGCACACAACTGTGCCTATACTGCGGCCCACAAACTGTGGGTCTGCAATATACGGGCACCGGCCGTTTTCACAGATGCGGACCCATTCACTTGAATAGGTCCACAATCCAGAACATAGTATGTGGAGGCACGGAGAGGAACATGCTCTGCTTTTTTTTTTTTTTTTTTTCGCGGTGCAGACGGATCTCTGACCCATTCAAGTTAAATTGTTCCGCATCCGTCAGCACCGGCCACATGTACGATGCATGTTTACGCAATTTACGGTCCCAATGGGTGGCACACGTTCATGTGCATGAGCCCTGACTTACAATGACATCCTTGGACACTCCCAAGATTGCCGTGTAGTGCCAGCCTTAGACCCACTGACTTTAATGTAAACCGCTTGCAATGTGACACATGTCGCTATGTAGCCCCAGCATTAAGATCTGGAACAGGATAGAGGGAACAAGACTCCTTGTTCTGAATACAATGGACTTCTTGTGTTCATACTGAAGATCCGTCTTCCTGGATACAGCCCCTGCTCTTCTTCAGGATGCCCTCAACCCTGTGCCTTCTGCAACACACTGGATTGTCACTTGATATAAATAAATAAAAATTAAAGGTGAAAAATTGAAGAAAAACAACAACTCAGGCCAGTCATCGTTCCCGTGATTACTGCAGCCAATCACTGGCCTTAACTCTTTCAGCCCCGGAGGTTCTTTGATTTTTGGAGTTTCCATTTTTTACTCCGTGCCTTTCTGGGGCCATAGCTTTTCTGTTTTCCATTCACATAGTCGTATGAGGGCTTGTTTTTTTTTTTTGCAGGAAAAAGTTGCACTTTCTAATTCCACCATTAAATAAAATTTGAAATGGGGTGAAATTGGACACAATTCTGCCAATTTTATGGGTGTTGTTTTTACAGTGTTCCCTATACGGTAAAACTGAGCAGTTACTTTCATTCTCCATGGCATTACAATTACGGCAATACCACATATGTATAGTGTTTTTTTTTTCTTTTTGTCACTATATTGACCCCTATAACTTTTTTGTGACCAAAAAAGGTGAATCGGCCATTTTGCCTTTTTTTTCCCATTTTCTGTATGGCATAAATATTTTACAATTTTAATAGTACGAGCATTTTCGCACGCGGTGATGCTCATGATGTGTATTCTTTTTTTATTTTAATTTTAGGGAAAGAGGGAATATTTGAATTTTTTTATTTTTATATATATATATATATATATATATATATATATACAGTACAGACCAAAAGTTTGGACACACCTTCTCATTGAAAGAGTTTTCTTTATTTTCATGACTATGAAGGCACTAAAACTATGAATTAACACATGTGGAATTATATACATAACAAACAAGTGTGAAACAACTGAAAATATGTCATATTCTAGGTTCTTCAAAGTAGCCACCTTTTGCTTTGATTACTGCTTTGCACACTCTTGGCATTCTCTTGATGAGCTTCAAGAGGTAGTCCCCTGAAATGGTCTTCCAACAGTCTTGAAGGAGTTCCCAGAGATGCTTAGCACTTGTTGGCCCTTTTGCCTTCACTCTACGGTCCAGCTCACCCCAAACCATCTCGATTGGGTTCAGGTCCAGTGACTGTGGAGGCCAGATCATCTGGCGCAGCACCCCATCACTCTCCTTCATGGTCAAATAGCCCTTACTTTCAAAGTTTTCCCAATTTTTCGGCTGACTGACTGACCTTCATTTCTTAAAGTAATGATGGCTACTCGTTTTTCTTTACTTAGCTGCTTTTTTCTTGCCATAATACAAATTCTAACAGTCTATTCAGTAGGACTATGAGCTGTGTATCCACCTGACTTCTCCTCAACGCAACTGATGGTCCCAACCCCATTTATAAGGCAAGAAATCCCACTTATTAAACCTGACAGGGTACACCTGTGAAGTGAAAACCATTTCAGGGGACTACCTCTTGAAGCTCATCAAGAGAATGCCAAGAGTGTGCAAAGCAGTAATCAAAGCAAAAGGTGGCTACTTTGAAGAACCTAGAATATGACATATTTTCAGTTGTTTCACACTTGTTTGCTATGTATATAATTCCACATGTGTTAATTCATAGTTTTGATGCCTTCAGTGTGAATCTACAATTTTCATAGTCATGAAAATAAAGAAAACTCTTTGAATGAGAAGGTGTGTCCAAACTTTTGGTCTGTACTGTATATATATATATATATATTTTAGTAAACTAAGCCAATATATAGGTGGTGTAAGCGCCACTGTGATAGACAGCATGAAAGCCAACTCTGGTATATGGAGGGAGCTATTGTACCCTTGGAGAAATGCTTCTAGGGAGGAAAAGCTCAAAAACCCACATTTACTAAAGTTAAGGATAACGTGCCGAACAAGAATATAGGCTTAAAAGGATTGTCAGCTTTTTTATATTGATGACCTATCCTGAGGATCAGTGGGGGTCCGACTTCTGGCACCTCTGGCAATCATTTGTATGAAGAGAAGGCAGCAGCCGTACCAGCGATGACTTCGCTTCACAGTTTACCTGCTTGCCGTCGCAATCGCAGCCGTGAGCAGGTGTAATTACATCTCCGCCATCCCATTCACTTCAATGGGACATCTCCATCCTATTCACTTGAAGCCAGAGCCGTTCCCATAGAAGTTAATGGGATGGCTGAGATGTAATTTTACCTGCTCACGGCTGCAGTAGCGACGGCGAGCAGGTAAACAGAGACGAGAAGGCAGTGCTGGAATGGGCGTGGCCTTCTCTTCAAACAGTTGATTAGCGGGGGTGCCGGGAGCTGGATACCCGCCAATCTGATATTGACGACCTATGACCTATAGTGAGGATGAGAGTTGAGAGAATTTCATATTTTGAAATTCGTTCACACTTCGTTTGGTGGTAAAAGGTGAATTGCGTTATGGATTCCGTTACCACGGACCATAACGCAATTCTATGATGGAATGCATAACGGAATGCCTTTAGAGACATTCCGTCATAATAGAAGTCTATGGGCTGCAAAACAGATCCGTCCTGTTTCTGTTTTGCAACCCATAGACTTCTATTATGACGGAATGAATAACGCAATGCCTCGAAAGGCATTCCGTTATGCCTTCCGTCATAGAATTGCGTTATGGTCTGTGTTAACGGAATCCATAACGCAATTCACCTTTTACCACCAAAGTGTGAACGAATTTCAGAAGTGGAAATTCACTCATCTCTAATGAGGATAGTTTGTCAGTATAAAAAAAGTGGACAGCCCTGTGCACCAAAATCTTCTCGCCCATTTAGATTTTAGATTGGATTACTAAATCTCCCCCGAGTTTAATGGAATATGTCACTATTTTTTCAAATTTGTATGCAATTGGAGGTAAAGTAAATTCACTGTGCACCTCTATAGGTTCCCCTATTATAGCCGTATACAAAACCTAGGCCATGTTCACACACTGCGGAATGCGCACCTAAATCCTGGCGATCCACTGACATTGTACCAGCAATTCATGGTAATTGGGTATTTTATGCCCTAGTCACTTGGTCAGGAAAACAATGGGACGCGGATTCCCTGTGGCTGCTACCGGCTTGTGGAATCTGCGCCACAATTCCAGTGTAGAAAGACCCTGTGTGAACAAGTCCACAGCAAACACACACACACATCGGGAGAGATTCATCAAACAGTCTGAAAGAAAAAGGTCTTTGTTGCCCATGGCTACCAATCACAGCGCAGCTTTCATTTTCCAAGAGTGCTGTAAGAAATTAAAGCTCCATTGTGATTGGCTGATGGGCAACAAAGACAGTTTCTCTTTCATGAATCTCACCAGTATCAGCGCTTATGTAAGAGACTTCACAATGCATGGAATACAAGCTTCATAATCCGTAACCGCGCCTATACGTGATGACATCACTGGAGCGCAACAACTACTGAATGTACAGCATGAGCCGTGGATTTCTTTCCTCTGCGGGCTGGAATCACCATAATTACCCACAAGGTTTGAGACCTGCAGGTTAATCACCTGTTCCAGTTTATGGGGGTAAGGTAGAGAATTTATTAAGATTGACGTTTCTGATGCCAGTCTTAAAGGGAATGTGTCATCAGAAAATGACCTATTGTTTACATGACATTTTTATGTTTAACATATTTAAGAATTTATCTTATTTTTAATTTTCATGTCAATATCTATATTTAAATAAAACCCATAAAATCCTTCAGTTTTTGCACTGGTCACTAAGCTTAATAATCGTCGTCACTTGTAGGTCTGTACAGATCACTTTATGCAGTTATCTGCTTATCTGTCATTCTAATCCTGCCTGTAATGATATCACCTCTGTGTACAGATAAGACAGGGTCCACCATTCACAATAGGCGATTGTCTAATAGCTTCTCTATTCTTTCCTTGTACAATGACCTCTGCACAGGGCACAGAGCATGCCTAGAAAACTCTCCCATAGAAGTCAATGAGGTCCCTGCTGACTATTGTGTCTGTGGAACATGGGGCTGCCGTAAAACAATTTTCTTAACGCTGTTCAGAACAGCTCAGGCAAGATGGTCGCCCCCCATAATCATGTTCAGGAAATAGAATAAAAAAAATGTGTAATCAGAAAATAAAAAGATTAGAAAAGAAGGCTGTGTGTTACTGTCTGGCTTTAACTGGCAGATACAATTTTTGGTGACACATTTCCTTCAAGAAATCTCACTGGCATACAACTCACCAAAATGTTTTAATAGGCATGTCTCTTAAAGGGGTTGTCTGGGATTTTGATATTGATGGCCTATCCTTAGGACCGGTCATCAATGGCCGATTGGAGGGCATTTGACTTCTGTTTGCACCATACTTTGTAATAGTGCCGTGGTTGGTATTTCAACTCAGGCCTATTCACTTGAAGGGGCCTGAGCTGGGTCTAGGCCATGTGATCAATGAACGAGATTTCACTGGTGTAGGAAGAGGCGGCGGTGGCTCAGCAGAGCGCAGCATCCTCTTCAAAGAGCTGATCAGCAGGGGTGCTGGGAGTCCAACCCCCACCAATCAGATATTGATTACCTATCCTGAGGATAAACCGTCAATATCAAAATCTCAGAGAACCCCTTTAATAATTTGCACCAGAAAATGAAATCTGCGCCAAGTACCATCTGCAACTGAGGCCACTGTGGTGTAGACAGTGATGTACTGGGGAACCCAGACATATTTTAGCCCTGATTATAATGTACACGTAAAAACAATCAACCAATCCTGCCCTCATGACACCAAAGAAATTACTGCCGTCACAAACCAGTACCAGGCTACTTTCTCACTACCTTTTTTGCGGATCCGTCATGGATCTGCAAAAACACTTCCGTTAGAATAATACAACCGCATGCATCCGTCATGAACAGATCCGGTTGTATTATGTCTTCCATAGCCATGACGGATTCGTCTTGAACACCACTGAAAGTCAATGGGGGGCGGATCCGTTTTCTTTTGTGCCAGATTGCGTCAACGAAAACGGATCCATCCCCATCGACTTAGGCCACTTTCACACGAGCGAGTTTTCCGCGCGGGTGCAATGCGTGAAGTGAACGCATAGGACCTGCACTAAATCCTGACCCATTCAATTTTCCATTTTTTTCAAACATCAGTTCTGTGTTGCGTGAAAAACGCAGCATGTTCTATATTCAGCGTTTTTCACGCAGCTCTGGCCCCATAGAAGTGAATGGGGCTTCAGTGAAAAACGCATAACATCCGGAAGAGAGTGCGGATGCAATGCGTTTTTCACTGATGGTTGCTAGGAGATGTTGTTTGTAAACCTTCAGTATTTTTTTATCACGCGCGTGATAAACGCATCAAAACGCACTGCACCCGCGTGGAAAAAACTGAACGGAAGGCAATTGCAGACAAAACTGACTGAACTTGCTTTTTGGTGTCGGCCTCTAGAGCGGAATGGTGACTGAACAGAGGCAAACTGATGCATTCTGAGCGGATCCTTTTCCATTGGGGCAAAACTGATCCGTTTTGGACCGCTTGTGAGATCCCTGAACGGATCTCACAAATGGAAAGACAAAACGTTAGTGTAAAAGTAGCCTAACATACAGACATAGCCAACAAGATTTATCTCACTGAGCACGTAGGTTCATTCATGGAAAGCTCAGATTACAACGTAAATATAATAAAAATGCGTACCGGTTCCAGGCCAGAGGGCACCACTCCTTCACTGGCTCTTTGCATATGTCATTTGGGCAATACATTCAGCGCACACCTTGGGGGCATTTACCAACGAGGAGAATATTGAAGTCAGTTTTGCTTTCAGTCATTGCCGTAATTTTCACTAAATTTATCAAACATTGTTTGATAAATTAGCCACATATTAGCTTCTACTCCATTTTGTACACCACTTCTGGAGTTATACCAGGGGAATTTTTTTGGGTAAACTTAGTCGCAGTTGATAAAGTGCACCTAATTAACATAGCTATCTACAGTTGCAAGAAAAAGTATGTGAACCCTTTGGAATGATATGGATTTCTGCACAAATTGGTCATAAAATGTGATCTGATCTTCATCTAAGTCACAACAATAGACAATCACAGTCTGCTTAAACTAATAACACACAAAGAATTAAATGTTACCATGTTTTTATGGAACACCCCATGTAAACATTCACAGTGCAGGTGGAAAAAGTATGTGAACCCCTAGACTAATGGCATCTCCAAGAGCTAATTGGAGTGAGGTGTCAGCCAACTGGAGTCCAATCAATGAGATGGGATTGGAGGTGTTGGTTACAGCTGCCCTGCCCTATAAAAAACACACACCAGTTCTGGGTTTGCCTTTCACAAGAAGCATTGCCTGATGTGAATGATGCCTCGCACAATAGAGCTCTCAGAAGACCTACGATTAAGAATTGTTGACTTGCATAAAGCTGGAAAGGGTTATAAAAGTATCTGCAAAAGCCTTGCTGTTCATCAGTCCACGGTAAGATAAATTGTCTATAAATGGAGAAAGTTCAGCACTGCTGCTACTCTCCCTAGGAATGGCCGTCCTGTAAAGATGACTGCAAGAGCACAGCGCAGACTGCTCAATGAGGTGAAGAAGAATCCTAGAGTGTCAGCTAAAGACTTACAAAAGTCTCTGGCATATGCTAACATCCCTGTTAGCGAATCTACGATACGTAAAACACTAAACAAGAATGGATTTCATGGGAGGATACCACAGAGGAAGCCACTGCTGTGCAAAAAAAACATTGCTGCACGTTTACTTTTTGCACAAGAGCACCTGGATGTTCCACAGCAGTACTAGCAAAATATTCTGTGGACAGATGAAACCAAAGTTGAGTTGTTTGGAAGAAATACACAACACTATGTGTGGAGAAAAAGAGGCACAGCCCACCAACATCAAAACCTCATCCCAACTGTGAAGTATGGTGGTGGGGCGTGGGGGCATCATGGTTTGGGGCTGCTTTGCTGCGTCAGGGCCTGGACAGATTGATATCATCGAAGGAAAAATGAATTCCCAAGTTTATCAAGACATTTTGCAGGAGAACTTAAAGAGGACCTTTCACCTGTATAAACTATGTGAACCGAGTATGCTGCCATATAGAGCGGTGCCCGGGGATCTCACTGCACTTACTATTATCCCCGGGCGTTCTCCCGTTATAGGCTCCGGTACCTTTGCTCCTTAAGTTATAGTAGGCGGGTCTTCCCTTGTCCTGTGGGCGTCTCCTTCTCCTAGGCTGCAGCGCTGGCCAATCGCAGCGCACAGCTCACAGCCTGGGAGTTTTTTTTCTCCCAGGCTGTGAGCTGCGATTGGCCAGCGCTGCAGCCTAGGATAAGGAGACGCCCACAGGACAAGGGAAGACCCGCCTACTATAACTTAAAAAGCAAAGCTACCGGAGCCTATAACGGGAGAACGGAGCGGCGCCCGGGGATAATAGTAAGTGCAGTGAGATCCCCGGGCGCCGCTCTATATGGCAGCATACTCGGTTCACATAGTTAATACAGGTGAAAGGTCCTCTTTAAGGCCATCTGTCCACCAGCTGAAGCTCAACAGAAGATGGGTGTTGCAACAGGACAACGACCCAAAGCATAGAAGTAAATCAACAGAATGGCTTAAACAGAAGAAAATACGCCTTCTGGAGTGGCCCAGTCAGAGTCCTGACCTCAACCCGATTGAGATGCTGTGGCATGACCTCAAGAAAGGGATTCAGACCAGACATTCCAAGAATATTGCTGAACTGAAACAGTTCTGTAAAGAGTAATGGTCAAGAATTACTCCTGACCATTGTGCACGTCTGATCTGCAACTACAGGAAACGTTTGGTTAAAGTTATTGCTGCCAAAGGAGGTTCAACCAGTTATTAAATTCAAGGGTTCACATAATTTTTCCACCTGCACTGTGAATGTTTACATGGTGTGTTGAATAAAAACATGGTAACATTTAATTCTTTGTGTGTTATTAGTTTAAGCAGACTGTGATTGTCTATTGTTATGACTTAGATGAAGATCAGTTCACAATTTATGACCAATTTGTGCAGAAATCCATATCATTCCAAAGGGTTCACATACGTTTTCTTGCAACTGTATGTCTGCTTTTCCACAATGTAAAAATTACAAAAATCAGCTAAATTTGTAACTTTATTTTTGCAAGTACGGTATACATGTGCAAAGGAATAGCGTTGTTTATGCCGCTGCATACGTCCGCCATTGATTTCCACTGTTTTTTGCAGCGTCCAGTAGCATCAGACACAAGATACTACTTTTTCTAATGCTGTTGACAAAAAGATATGCCAACATATACCAGTCACGTTTGGCAAACGAACATTTGTAGAACAGTGGGGTTAGTATTGGGCCCTATCCTCTTCAATATATTTATTAATGATCTTGTAGAAGGCTTGCACAGTAAAATATAAATTTTTGCAGATGACACTAAACTGTGTAAAGTAATTAACACTGAAGAGGACAGTTTACTGCTACAGAGGGATCTGGATAGATTGGAGGCTTGGGCAGAGAAGTGGCAGATGAGGTTTAACACTGACAAATGTAAGGTTATGCACATGGGAAGGAATAATGCAAGTCACCCGTACATACTAAATGGTAAAACACTGGGTAACACTGACATGGAAAAGGACCTAGGAATTTTAGTGAACAGCAAACTAAGCTGCAGAAATCAGTGTCAGGCAGCTGCTGCCAAGGCCAATAATATAATGGGTTGCATCAATGCATAGATGCCCGTGATGAGAACATATTCCTACCACTTTACAAATCATTAGTCAGACCACAAATGGAGTACTGTGTACAGTTCTGGGCTCCTGTAAACAAGGCAGACATAGCAGAGCTGGAGAGGGTTCAGAGGAGGGCAACTAAAGTAATAACTGGAATGAGGGAATTACAGTACCCTGAAAGATTTTCAAAATTATGGTTATCCACTTTTATAAAAAGACGACTGAGGGGAAATCTAATTACTATGTATAAATATATCAGGGGGCAGTACAGAGATCTCTCCCATCATCTATTTATCCCCAGGACTGCGACGAGGGGACATCCTCTGCGTCTGGAGGAAAGAAGGTTTGTACACAAACATAGAAAAGGATTCTTTACGGTAAGAGCAGTGAGACTATGGAGCTCTCTGCCTGAGGAGGTGGTGATGGGGAGTACAATAAAGGAATTCAAGAGGGGCCTGGATGTATTTCTGGAGTGTAATAATATTACAGGCTATAGCTACTAGAGGGGTCGTTGATTCAGGGAGTTATCTGATTGCCTGATTGGAGTCGGGAAGGAATTTTTTTTGGGGAAAATTGGCTTCTACCTCAGTTTTTTCTTCTTTTTTTTTTGCCTTCCTCTGGATCAACTTGCAGGATAACAGGCTGAACTGGATGGACAGATGTGTGAGAGTGATTCTCCGTTCTGGACACCGCTAGTTTCATAGGAGCCCACGGCATAAGGGTCCATTCACACGTCCGAATGAATGGGTCCACAACCGTTCCGCAATTTTGCGGAACAGGTACGGACCCATTCATTTTAATGGGGCCGCAAAAGATGTGGACAGCATACAGTGTGCTGTTCGAATCCGTAGTTCCATTCTGTAGCCCCGCAAAAAAGATAGAGCATGTTCTATTCTTGTCCGCTATCTTGTCCATGGAGAAGAATAGGCATTTCTATCATGGTGCTGGACATGTGCGGTCCGCAAAATGCGGAGCGCACATGGCCGGTGTCTGTGTTTTGCAGATCCGCAAATTGCGAACGTGTGAATGGACCCCTATACTGATTTTTAATGCTGTGTGCCTCTGCTTGACCTTCCCTCTACACGATCATACCGACAAAGCTGTCAGTATGATTCCATAGCAGTCAGGTCATGCAGAGGCACACAGCATTATAAATCATGGTAACACTGTGTGCTCCTGCAAGTCCAGAACGGAGGATCACGCTCGCACACATGGAGCGTGATTCCCGCAATGGACTCGCTCGTGTGAAACAGCCCTAATGCCATGCGCTCCCGCAAGACGAGCGGTGTCCAGAATGGAGAGCCACGCTCACACACGCTCATGTGAATGAGACCTTATTGGAGACAAATGTTCGTATGAATATACCGTAAATTCCATGTGTATAGGTGTCCAGTGTCGGACTGGGGTGCTAAGGGCCTATCAGTAAAATTCATTCCGAGGGCCCATAGTAAAGCTACATGCAAATATCACCTATTCACACAGCAGCGGCAAGACGCTACGAGATGATTGATTATGGGGGTCCCTGCAGTGACTTCGAGACAGCAAGTCTCTGGGTAAATCGGACGCTGGCTGGCCTGTCTATATCTGGAAGTTCTCAGCCACTTGACGCATCTATAATAAGCTGGGCAGCTTGCTAAATATGAACATAGGCTGGTTGAGATGTGCAGTCTACTGTATCCTGTGCCACTTGTGCAGGGGGTCCGGAACTAGGGACTCACCAGGGGATCCACCATTAGGAGTCCATTGGGCGGTCCTATCAGTGACCGGCAGCCTTCCCTGAATACATGTACATATAAATAGCTGCCAAACAACTGGACTCCTAAACACAGAAATGATTAGGTTGACCAAACTACATGTTCTTCTGAATGTTTCCCACAATCCACAAAATGGACTTCATATTCAACATGCCAGATCTTTCACAATGGAGACAGTGGCCCATATTTACTAAAGTGATTGCGCCGAGACCTTGTAAAATACGACACAATGACGTTTTAGAAAAATACACTGCACTTTACGTGGCCAAGGATGTGACTACCGCCACCAAAATTTTGGCATAAAACTGTTGCAAAGCAAGACAACCAGTAGGCGGTATAAAATTTTAAACCAACTGTCTAGTCGAACATCAAAGTTATCATTCAGCCGAAGGCCGCATTCACACATACGTGGATTTTCACAGACCGCGGTCCATGAAAACCCGTCCTGCTGAGTGCATAATCTATACGATTGTATTACTGTACACCGGCGGCAGCACAAAGCGCACAGCTTCATAGCAACCAATGACGCTCAGCAGGCCGGGTTTTCACGGGTGTGAATGAGGCCTAACCCAGTGTGATAAATTTGGAGCATCTTTAGGCTTAGGCTACTTTTACATCTGCGTTTTCAAATCCGCTATCGATATCCGTCATTGGAAGAAAACGCTTCAGTTATGTCCCCATTCATTGTCAATGGGAACAAAACTGAACTGAACGAAACGCAGTGCACCAGAATGTGTTCTGTTCCGTTTGGTTGCGTCCCCATCGCGGACAGAATAACGGTGCAAGCAGCATTTTTCTGTCCACGATGTGGTGCAGAGCAAGACGGATCCGTCCTGACACACAATGTAAGTCAATGGGGACTGATCCGTTTTCTCTGACACAATAGAAAACGGATCTGTCCCCCATTGACTTTCAATAGTGTTCAAGAGGGATCCGTCATGGCTATATAAGAGATAATACAGCCGGATCCGTTTATGACGGATGCAGACTGTTGTATTATTGTAACGGAAGCGTTTTTGCAGATCCATGACGGATACGCAAAAAACGCTAATGTGAACGTAACCTTAGTTCACAGTCTACATTTTAGACAAGATTAGTAAATTTGCCCCCCGATTAACAGAATGTTACAGAAACAAAAATAAAAGGCGCTAACTGCGGCAAATGTCAATTCGGCGTCTAAATAATACACCACAGTGATGCCGTGACGTTACCTGATGTTACTTTCTGAATTGCTTTGCAATTACTGTGCAGGTGCTGCCCTCTGCTGTCTGGAAGATGCAATAGCAAAATGTTCATCAATTAAAAAGTCATTCCAAATCTAAGTTAAACCAAACTGTATTTCAAGTTTGTAGTGAATATTAAAAATAATAAAAGCAGATTATAGATTGATCCTGTTCATTTCTATAGGGTCAAACTAATACCACAGTGCAGTCATTAGCGGGGTTTTTTTCACGTCAGCACAGAACCGCAACTGTCTGCCTACGTTTGATGCAGCATCTTCACTGATTTGATTAAACCATACGCAAGACAATGTTTTCATCCATTAAATGTATCCTTTTTTTATCCAGATACCTCCTTCCTTTGATAGATTTCAAACTTTTATTTAATTAAAGGTTCCACAAAAACGTATACGTTATATTAAAATAAATGGACAAAAAAATACTGAAAGGTATGTGCACATCCAAACAAAAAAAGGATAACTGCAAAATTGCATACGTTTGTGTACTTTCTTTTACTGTATGTCCAAACGTAACAGTTTGATCTACAGCAAAAATGAAATGTGAACAGACCCTTACCTGCTTCCCGGCGCCCTGCTCCTTCTGCTGGCCTGAGCTCCGGCTACCCTTGCGTCATGTTACATTTGTCATGACGCAAGGGGAGCCAGACACCGCTGCATCCAGTGATTGGCTACAGCGATGTCGACACCTCTGGAGCCCAGGCCTGTTGGCAAAAGGAGCCAGCACCAGAAAGCAGGCAAGTCACCTTCCCTTTGCAGGTCCAGCAGAATTTGAAGGGGGGGAGGAGGGTTGCCTATTCTTGCACAACCCCTTTAAGCTACTTGCATATGGGGACTGATTTCTCTGCGCTTCCTCACAGAGATGGATCATGTGATGGACCATGTGATGAACGCAGTGACGTCATCAAAGGTCCTATTCCTCACAGATGAAGACAGAAGAGATACCGGCTGCGCGAACAAGTGGATTAAGGTGAGTTAAAATATATATATATTTTTTTTTAACCCCTCCACCCCTATTGTACTATGCATTCTGTATTCAGAATGCTATTATTTCCCCTTATAACCATGTTATAAGGGAAAATAATACAATCTACACAACCTTGAACCCAAACCTGAACTTCTGTGAAGTAGTTTGGGTCTGGTCACCACATTCAGTTTTTTATCACGCGCGTGCAAAACGCATTGCACTTGCGCGATAAAAACTGAACAACGGAACGCAATCGCAGTCAAAACTGACTGCAATTGGGTACCTACTGGAGCGGGTTTGCCGCAACGCATCCGGACACGCTCGTGTGAAAGCGTGTCCGTCATAAATGAGGCGCATCCTCCTGCAGTCCGTGCACCTCAACAGAAATGGAAATGATAAATTCGTCCTGGCTGCTGGCCACACCCCCTTTCTCGCATTGCCATATCCAAAACTATTTCTCCATAGTTTTTATGGGTCTTGTTTTTATGACGCTACCTAGGCAGTAACACAGACCAGTTACCTTCATTCTCCGGGTCAGTACCATTACAGCGATACCACATTTATATAGTTTCTCATTTTAATACTATCCGTGGGCCGTGTTATGTTAACCCATGGATTTGTGCGGGGCACCCTTTTTGCAGGGCGATCTGCAGTTTTTACTGATACCATTTTGTAGTGCGTATGACTTTTTGATCACTTTTTATTCAATTTATTGGGTGAAGTGGCAAAAATCACATCAGAAAGCATGGAATCAGCTATTTCCATTTTTCTGTTACGGCGTTTACTGTACGCTGCGTAACAATACATTTATATTTTAATAGTGCAGGCATGGCTGTGCCTATGATGTGAGGAAAGGGGCGATTTGAATTATTTATTATTTGTCACCCTAGAGCAGTGATGGCTAACCTCCAGCATGCTCCCTTCATTTCTATGGAGTTCTGAGAACAGCCAAGCAAGTGCGCCATTTGGGAGTCGTAGTCTTACCACAGCTGGAGTGCCGGAGGATAGCCATCACTGGCCTAGGTGGCTATAAGCAGCAATTATTGCCTCTCCAATTGCATTGGATTAGCAATCATTAGACTCGCCATGTTCTTATTGGGCTCTGCCATCTGCAGGGCCCCATAGGCACTACAGCTATAAAAGCCTCAATTTTGTTTCAGAGACCAGGTTTCTTTTTATAAAGAATGAACAGCTTACTGGATCTCCGCACAGCACTCCCAGGGAAAGCTGCTTCAGATGCCGTGGTCACAAATGACATTCGCTATCCAGATTTGCAGGTAAACAGCTACCATCTGTTAAAGCAATTGGCATTTATCACGTAAAGAAAGTTAATACAAGGCACTTACTAATGTATCGTGACTGTCCATATTGCCTCCTTTGCTGACTCGATTCATTTTTCATAACATACCTTGCTCATTTCCAGAGGTTATGACTAGGGATGAGCGAATCAACTTCGGATGAAACATCCAAAGTCGATTCGCATAATACTTTGTTTGAATACTGTACGGAGCGAGCGCTCCATACAGTATTAGAATGTATTGGCTCTTTTGAGTTGAAGTTATTACTTCACGAAGTCTCACAAGACTTTGCATAACTTCATAAATCAAGTTCTACTGTAAAAAAAAAAAAACACTTGGAACCAAACCAGAGTTCTGGGAAATGTTTTTTTTTTACAGTACAAATTAATTTATGAAGTTATTGCGTGAAGTCTCGCGAGACTTCGCAAAGCAATAACTTTGGCTCATAGGAGCCAATACATTCGAATACTGTACAGAGAGCTTGCTCCGTACCGTATTCAAACGAAGTATTATGCAAATCGACTTCTGATGTTTCATCCGAAGTCGATTCGCTCATCCCTAGTTATGACCACTTTGCAATCCAACAGCAGTGGTCGTGCTTGCACACTATAGGAAAAAGCTCAAGCTTCTCGGGTGGCCAGGACCGTAGGAGTCCACATAGGCACGTATGTGCAGCAGGTCCCATCCAACCTGTATCTGCATGTAACTACTTAGCACATGTTTACAGCACTATGTAATTAGCGCAAAGCACCATAAATGGAGGACAGTGCAGTTGTCTTAAATGTAATGTGGGTAACTATTTTGATATAGGTGGACGCTCTCCAGCCAGATAAGCTGTTCTGGTTTCACCAGGGCTCATGCACACAAATGTTAGCAGATGCAAATTGTGGTACTCCCTGTATGTCGTTTAGCATAGTGACAGGGCAGAAGTGGTCATTACTAGTGTTGAGCGAAGCGAGCTTTGGATGCTTCACCTGAAGAAGTTCTTTCAAAACTTCGGAACACTCTACGGAGATTCATCTCCATACAGTATTAAAATGTATGGGCTCCGATGAGCCCAAGTTAGTTATTCACAAAGTCACGTGTGACTTCATTGAATAACTTTGGTAGTTGATTTTTAAAGTGGAAAACAACTTTAAAACTTGAAACTGAACTTGGATTCGGTTCCAAGGTGCTAGTCTCTTCGGTTTCAAGTTTTAAAAGTGGTTTTCCACTTTAAAAATCAATTACCAAAAGTTATTCAACGAAGTCACACGTGAATTTGTGAATAACTAACTTGGGCTCATCGGATAAAGTTATTATACACTGAAATTTCTGCGAGGGTGATAGTAAACGGTGAATATTCCGATAACATAAATATTGGCAGAGGGGTTAGACAGGGATGTCCCCTTTCTCCTCTGCTATTTGCTATAGTTATGGAGCCGCACGCCGATATGATCAGGCAAGACAAAGAAATTGTGGGGTTTAGGTATGGCACTCACGAGGAAAAAAATTGCTTTATATGCAGATGATATTATGCTGTTTGTGGGTTCACATGGATCACTTTCTAAGATTTTTCAAGTATTTGACCAGTTTGGTAAACATGCTGGTCTTAGAATAAACTGGTCTAAATCAGCTTGTATCCCGATTGATCCTCTGAATAACTTCAGACCAGGTTTGTTGGAAATTAAGATGATTAACGAACCTGTTAAATATTTGGGTATTCAGATTACTCAAAACCCCAGGGACTACGTACAGATGAACGTGGTCCCAAAAATACAGGAAATTAGGAAGAAAATAGAGGTCTGGAAGAGACTGTTTCAATGGCTGGCCGTATCTCTCTGGTGAAAATGTGTTTATTACCCGCTCTCAATTATACTTTGTGGAATACACCGGTGATAATCCCCAAAAGATTTTTTTAAATAATAACTTGTTTATTAACGGATCTAATATGGCGTGGGAAAAAACCGAGGATAAAGGCACAAATATTGTGCATCCATGAGGAGGGGGGTGGATTATCAGTACCAGATTTGGAACTTTATTTTATTTCGCAAAGATATAAAAATACACTCGCCTAAAGAATTATTAGGAACACCTGTTCTATTTCTCATTAATGCAATTCTCTAGTCAACCAATCACATGGCAGTTGCTTCAATGCATTTAGGGGGGTGCTCCTGGTCAAGACAATCTCCTGAACTCCAAACTGAATGTCAGAATGGGAAAGAAAGGTGATTTAAGCAATTTTGAGCGTGGCATGGTTGTTGGTGCCAGACGGGCCGGTCTGAGTATTTCACAATCTGCTCAGTTACTGGGATTTTCACGCACAACCATTTCTAGGGTTTACAAAGAATGGTGTGAAAAGGGAAAAACATCCAGTATGCGGCAGTCCTGTGGGCAAAAATGCCTTGTGGATGCTAGAGGTCAGAGGAGAATGGGCCGACTGATTCAAGCTGATAGAAGAGCAACGTTGACTGAAATAACCACTCGTTACAACCGAGGTATGCAGCAAAGCATTTGTGAAGCCACAACACGCACAACCTTGAGGCGGATGGGCTACAACAGCAGAAGACCCCACCAGGTACCACTCATCTCCACTACAAATAGGAAAAAGAAGCTACAATTTGCACAAGCTCACCAAAATTGGACTGTTGAAGACTGGAAAAATGTTGCCTGGTCTGATGAGTCTCGATTTCTGTTGAGACATTCAAATGGTAGAGTCTAAATTTGGCGTAAACAGAATGAGAACATGTATCCATCATGCCTTGTTACCACTGTGCAAGCTGGTGGTGTAATTGTGTGGGGGATGTTTTCTGGGCACACTTTAGGCCCCTTAGAGCCAATTGGGCATCGATTAAATGCCACGGGCTACCTGAGCATGGTTTCTGACCATGTCCATCCCTTCATGACCACCATGTACCAATTCTCTGATGGCTACTTCCAGCAGGATAATGCACCATGTCACAAAGCTCGAATCAAATTCAAATTGGTTTCTTGAACATGACAATAAGTTCACTGTACTAAAATGGCCCCCACAGTCACCAGATCTCAACCCAATAGAGCATCTTTGGGATGTGGTGGAACGGGAGCTTCGTGCCCTGGATGTGCATCCCTCAAATCTCCATCAACTGCAAGATGCTATCCTATCAATATGGGCCAACATTTCTAAAGAATGCTATCAGCACCTTATAGGAGACACACACAGTGATATTTGAGAAGTGAAATTAAGTTTATTGGATTTACAGAAAGTGTGCTATAATTGTTTAAACAAAATTAGGCAGGTGCATACATTTGGGCACTGTTGTCATTTTATTGATTCCAAAACCTTTAGAACTAATTATTGGAACTCAAATTGGCTTGGTAAGCTCAGTGACCCCTGACCTACATACACAGGTGAATCCAATTATGAGAAAGGGTATTTAAGGGGGTCAATTGTAAGTTTCCCTCCTCTTAATTTTCTCTGAAGTGTAGCAACATGGGGGTCTCAAAACAACTCTCAAATGACCTGAAGACAAAGATTGTTCACCATCATGGTTTAGGGGAAAGATACAGAAAGCTGTCTCAGAGATTTCAGCTGTCTGTTTCCACAGTTAGGAACATATTGAGGAAATGGAAGACCACAACCACAGGCTCAGTTCAAGTAAAGGCTCGAAGTGGCAGACCAAGAAAAATCTCGGATAGACAGAAGCGACGAATGGTGAGAACAGTCAGAGTCAACCCACAGACCAGCACCAAAGACCTACAACATCATCTTGCTGCAGATGGAGTCACTGTGCATCGTTCAACCATTCGGCGCACTTTACACATGGAGATGCTGTATGCGAGAGTGATGCAGAGGAAGCCTTTTCTCCGCCCACAGCACAAAAAGTGCCGCTTGAGGTGGGCTAGAGCACATTTGGACAAGCCAGCTTCATTTTGGAATAAGGTGCTGTGGACTGATGAAACTAAAATTTAGTTATTTGGCCATAACAAGGGGCGTTATGCATGGAGGAAAAAGAACAGCATTCCAAGAAAAACACCTGCTACTTACAGTAAAATATGGTGGTGGTTCCATCATGCTGTGGGGCTGTGTGGCCAGTGCAGGGACTGGGAATCTTGTCAAAGTTGAGGGACGTATGGATCCCACTCAGTATCAGCAGATTCTGGAGACCAATGTCCAGGAATCAGTGACAAAGCTGAAGCTGCGCCGGGGCTGGATCTTTCAACAAGACAACGACCCTAAACACTGCTCAAAATCCACTAAGGCATTTATGCAGAGGAACAAGTACAACGTTCTGGAATGGCCATCTCAGTCCCCAGACCTGAATATAATTGAAAATCTGTGGTGTGACTTAGGCCTCATGCACACGACTGTTGTGTGCATCCGCGGCCGTTGTTCCGTTTCCAGTTTTTTTTCGCGGACCCATTGACTTTCAATGGGTCCGTGGAAAAATCGGAAAATGCACCGTTTTGCAGCCGCATCCGTGATCAGTGTTTCCTGGCCGTGAAAAAAATAAGACCTGTCCTATTTTTTTCACGGCCAACGGTTCACGGACCCATTCAAGTCAATGGGTCCGTGAAAGAACACGGATGCACACAAGATTGGCATCCGTGTCCGTGATCCGTGGCTGTAGGTTAGTTTTTATACAGACGGATCCGAAGATCCGTCTGCATAAAAGCTTTTTCATAGCTAAGTTTTTACTTCGTGAAAACTCAGAACCGACAGTATATTCTAACACAGAGGCGTTCCCATGGTGATGGGGACGCTTCAGGTTAGAATATACTAACAGAACTGTGTACATGACTGCCCCCTGCTGCCTGGAAGGTGCTGCCAGGCAGCAGGGGGCAGCCCCCCCCCCCCCCCTGTAGTTAACACATTGGTGGCCAGTGTGGCCGGCCCCCCCCCCCTCCCCTGTAGTTAACTCATTGGTGGCCAGTGGGCCCCCCCTCCCCTGTAGTTAACTCATTGGTGGCCAGTGGGCCCCCCCCCCCTCCCTCCCCTGTAGTTAACTCGTTGGTGGCCAGTGGGCCTTCTCCCCTCCCTCCCCCTCCTAATTAAAATCTCCCCCCCCTATCATTGGTGGCAGCGGAGTGTACCGATCGGAGTCCCAGTTTAATCGCTGGGGCTCCGATCGGTAACCATGGCAACCAGGACGCTACTGCAGTCCCGGTTGCCATGGTTACTTAGCAATTTGTAGAACATTATACTTACCTGCGAGCTGCGATGGTCTGCGTCCGGTCGGGAGCTCCTCCTACTGGTAAGTGACAGGTCATGTCACTTACCAGTAGGAGGAGCTCCCGGCCAGACCTGTCACTTACCAGTAGGAGGAGCTCCCGACCGGACGCAGACCATCGCAGCTCGCAGGTAAGTATAATGGTTCTACAAATTGCTAAGTAACCATGGCAACCGGGACTGCAGTAGCGTCCTGGTTGCCATGGTTACCGATCGGAGCCCCAGCGATTAAACTGGGACTCCGATCGGTACACTCCGCTGCCACCAATGATAGGCAGCAGGGGGCAGTCATGTACACAGTTCTTTTAGTATATTCTAACCTGAAGCGTCCCCATCACCATGGGAACGCCTCTGTGTTAGAATATACTGTCGGATTTGAGTTTCACGATGTAACTCAAATCCGACGGTATATTCTAACATAGAGGCGTTCCCATGGTGATGGGGACGCTTCAAGTTAAAATATACCATCGGATTGGAGAAAACTCTGATCCGATGGTATATTAACTCCTGACTTTACATTGAAAGTCAATGGGGACGGATCCGTTTGAAATTGCACCATATTGTGTCAACATCAAACGGATCCGTCCCCCATTGACTTGCATTGTAATTCAGGACGGATCCGTTTGGCTCTGCACGGCCAGGCGGGCACCAAAACGACTTTTTTTTCATGTCCGTGGATCCTCCAAAAATCAAGGAAGACCCACGGACGAAAAAACGGTCACGGATCACGGAAAAACAAAACCCCGCTTTGCGGACCGCAAAAAAATACGGTCGTGTGCATGAGGCCTTAAAGAGAGCTGTCCGTGCTCGGAAGCCATCAAACGTGAATGAACTAAAGATGTTTTGTAAAGAGAAATGGTTCAAAATACCTTCAACCAGAATCCAGACTCTCATTGGAACCTATAGGAAGCGTTTAGAGGCTGTAATTTCTGCAAAAGGAGCATCTACTAAATATTGATTTCATTTCTTTTTTGTGGTGCCCAAATTTATGCACCTGCCTAATTTTGTTTAAACAATTATAGCACACTTTCTGTAAATCCAATAAACTTCATTTCACTTCTCAAATATCACTGTGTGTGTCTCCTATATGATATATTTAACTGACATTTTTTATCGTAACCACCAACGATTTATACAGGAAAATCATGAGGATTAACAAGGTTGCCCAAACTTTCGCATCCCACTGTAAACTAGGCCAGATATGGCAAGAGGGGGATATAATTCCCTATGAAAAACTTAGACAACTGTCAACTGAAAAATACAGAGTTGAGGTTTTATTACTTTCAACTAAAACTTGGGCTCATCGGAGCCCATACATTCTAATACTGTACAGAGACGAATCTCCGTACGGTATTATTTTGAAGTTTTGAACAAAACTACTCAATACTAGTCATTACCATGTTCTACCAATGAACACGTGTTGCTCACGCAGTCACCTGTCTTGGTGGTGAAACTGATGGAAAACCCTTTGAATAAGCCCGATATTTAACATTTCCCCAAAGCCCCCGTTCAGTAGAAAAAGGGAACAGTTGCTTTTCACAGAAACAAAAGCGCATAAACTAAGCCAGCTATTGCCGGTGACAAATTATATGGTTTGTCCAAAAGGCAACACATGCTGTTTACAAGAATCTGAGAAGTAATATTTAGAAGGATCTAGCCATTTGAAAAGCTATTGGAATTTTTGAAATATATTGTTATACAATCTTGAACAGGGTGGAGATTTCAAAGGAATACTTCACATACTAACAAAATAATTAAGGCTTTACACCGCCCGATTGTCAGGGCTGAACATTCCCGATAACCTGCACAGGGAAAGGTGTCGCCGATCAGCCGATGAATGCGTGAAATGCTTTTTCATTGGGTGAAGCAATTGTTCATGTTGATACCCAAATTATCAGTTGTGGCCAGCAGATTGTGCTGTATGAACAGTGATCTGTTGCCCAGATAGCGGTAGCCATCACTTGTCTCCATACAGTAGAGAGGACTGTGCATGTAAATACAGTGGTCTCCTCCACTGATAGGCAGTTGTTGGGATGGAATTCTGTCTTCCAAACAATCAACTGCTCCATTGGGCCATGTAAACTGACCATAACACCTCATACGACCTAAAAAAACGTAATAAGGCTACTTTCACACTGGCGTTTTGCTTTCAGTTTGCGGGATCCGATAAAGGGATCTCACAAGCGGTCCAAAATGAATCAGTTTTGCCCTTAATGCATTGTGAATGGATAAGGATCCGCTCAGAATGCATCAGTTTGGCTCCGTTCAGCCTCCATTCCGCTTTGGAGGGGGGACACCAAAACGCTGCTTGCAAACGGATCCCTCCTGACACACAATGTAAGTCAATGGGGACTTACGTTTTCACTGACACGATCTGGCACAAAAAAAAAAACGGGTTTTGGCTATGTTAAAGATAATACAAACTGATCAGTTCGGAACGGATGCATGTGGTTGTATTATTTGAACTGATGAGTTTGTGCAGATCCATGACGGATCCGCACCAAACGCGAGTGTGAAAGTAGCCTTAGACTTACCAGTAATTCTGTTTCCTTGAATCCACCATGATGGCTACACCTGAGATTGACCCCTTGACCTCTGTAAGGGCAGGAACACACAGTTTAAAAGCCCCCACCTACTCCCACCCTTCAATGTTTACAAATTACCTAAGTTGGTGCATGAAAAAAAAAAGGTGTATTTCTTCATACTCCTTATCTGAATAATTAAGGGAGGGTATATATGAGCCGTCATGGTGGATTCAAGAAAACAATTACCGGTTAGTCTGATTACGGTTTTCCATTTCATCCACCATGACGCTACACCTGAGAACTAACAGGTTAAACGGTAGGGGGGGCTACTGTAGAAGCAGAGACGTTTAGACGATAATGCTCAATTAACGTATTTATACTTGCCCAAGTAGTGACATTAATAATTTTGTCGAGACACACCAGCTTTTTCTGCCCAAGAAGATGCCATTGCCCTGGTGGAATGGGCTCTAATGTTAGGACTTGTAAGCCCCATAATGGAGTAACATCAGGATATCATGGTTTTTATCCAACGACCAATGGAAGCCTTGGAAACCTTCCATTTATGATGACCTGCAAACTGAATCAGAAGGTTGTCATCCTTCCTAAATTCTTTAGTGGCTGCCAGATACTGGATAATTGTCTCCCTTACATCTAGTAGATGGAACTGTTCTTCTGTCAGGGTTTGTACAAAATGAAGGCAAGATCATTTACTGGTCTCTATGGAAACCAGAGACCACTTTTGGAAGGAAGCCAGGTTCTAACCTTAGCACTATTTTGTCAGGGAATATGGAAATATAGGTTTCTCTGCAGGAGAGGGCCTGAATTTCTCCCAGGTGTCTAGCTGATGTTAAAGCTATCAGGAACGCTGTTTTAAATGAAAGGTGTTTGATTGAAATGACCGATATAGGGGTAAATGGAGACTATTAATCCTCTTAAAACCACGTTTAAATCCCATTAGGGAACTTTTGGCGTTGAGGATGGTCTCAATCTGGATGCGGCTCTTATGAATCGTTTTATCCATCTATGATCGGCTAGGTTCATATCGTAGAAGGCCCCCAAGGCGGAGATCTGGACCTTTTGTGTACTTAGTCCAAGACCAAGATCCAACCCCCTCTGAAGGAAAACTAAATTTTTCTGGATACATGGGGATGACCTATCCAGGGAAACTTCCCCAAACCAACTACAATATCTTTTCCAGATTTTAAGTTATACAGCCAAGGTGACCTTCCTACTAGCCTTCAGTGTATTTATGACTATCCAAGAGCCCCTTGCTTCAAGACTTTTCTCTCAGGATCCAAGCTGAAAGTTTAAGAAGGCTGGGATTCTGATGAAGAATTGGGCCCTGTGACAGAATGTCCTTTTGCAATGGTATTTTCCAAGGTTCTTCCAAAGCCATTTACTTTAGGATGGAGAACCAGCTTCTCTTGGGCCAGTAGGGGACAATTAGTATCACTGTTACTGGGTCAGTTAATACTTTCTGCAGGACCCGAGGGATTAGGGTCCATGGAGGAAATGCATATGCTAGATCCCATGTCCATTTTACTGAGAAGGTGTCTACTGCCCAAGGCTCTTCTCTGGGATTTAGGGAACAGAAACACCTTACTATTGCATTTGTTTTTGAGGCAAACAAGTCCATTTGTGGTATGCCCCATTTTTCAGAAATCCTCTGAAAAATTTCTCAGCTAAATGACCACTCCCCTGGGTCTAATGTTCTTCTGCACAGATAATCTGCCTCCATGTCTTCTGATCCCTCGAGATAGATGCTGTAAATCAAAAGGACGCTCCTTTCTGCCTCCAAAAATATTTTTTTTGCTAGCAATCTTAAGCTTGAAGATCTTGTGCTTCCTTGACGTTTTAAATAGGCAACGGTCATGGTATTGTCAAAATATTTTTAGATGCTTCCTGCGTAACATGTCTTGAGATACTTTTAGGGTCTCCCAGACTGCTCGTAGTTCTCGGATCTGTTTCTTACATCGTCTGACGACTTTCCCTGCCAGCTTGAGGCCACTTTTTCACCCCCATCCAGAACTGCTCGAGTCTGTCATAATTTGTATTTCTGGCACTATCAGGCTACACCTTTTGATAAATTCTCCCTTTCCTTCCACCAGTTTAAATCTAACTTTACGTGGTAAGGGACGTTTAATCTTCTTGTCTAGGGAGGACAGTTTTTTTGTCCCATTTCCCTAGAATTCAGGATTGTGTTATTTGGGTGTGAGCTTGACACCATGCTACTGCTGTAATACATGTCATCAGTCCCAGGATGCTCATGGCTCCCCTGATAGAGCACTGTTTGAGATTGGAAGTTTCTTATTCTCCCCCTGAAAGACTCCATCTTTTCCTGGGGTAGCGATGTTTGGGAATTTGAATCTAGCATTACCCCTAAGAACTTAGTTTCTGACGACTGTATTAGGCAAGTTTTTTTAAGTTTATTAACCAGCCTAATTCCGAGACTCGTCTCCAGGTTTGTCTGGTCCTTTTCATCTCTGAATTTCCTACTATAAAGGAAATCGTCTAAGTAAGGAAAAATCTGTAGCCCCTCTAATCTGAGGGGAAATATAATTTCTACTACCAGCTACGTGAAGACCCTTGGGGCGGATGATATACCGAATGGCAGAGCAGTGAATTGAAAATGATCGATTAAGCCCGCTTTGTTTTTAGAGCAAATCTGAGGTATCTTTGCAATTTTTGCTAGATGGGGACATGGTAGTAGGCATCTTTTAGGTTGACAGATGTCATATAGGCTCCTTTTTTGATTAAGGGAATGATTAATGATGATTTGAGATTGAATTTTCTGTAAGTTATTGATTTGTTGAGACCCTTTAAATTTATAATAGTACAGAAAGAACAGTCGGGTTTCTGGACTAGAAATAACTGAATAAAAGCCCCTTCCTCTTTCCGGTTCGGGAACTTCTACCACTACTCCTGATTTTTATTTTTTAAGTCTAGGACCCCCTTGCAAATTTTTTATAACACGTTCTGACTGTGGGATGCGATTTGGAATCTTCTTGGAGGGGTTGAGGAAAATTCTATCCTGTAACTATTTTTTGTGATGTCTAGAGCCCAGGGATTTTGGGTTACGGCTTCCCACTGAGACAGAAAATTCCTCAACCTTCCTCCTACCCTAGCAACATTGTTTATCGTTCTGTGGATTAAAGGAACCCCCTACCTTTGCCCTCTTTCTGATAGCTCCATCGTCCCGTTTTGCCCTTTCCCCTATATAATCTGGACTGAACTAAAGGGATGAAATGTTTCTTTTTGTTCTCCTCTGGGAACCCTTTATTTTTGTCGGCCGCCTTCTCTAAGATTGCGTCTAGTACAGGCCCAAATACATATTCGCCTGAAAAGGCAATAGAGCACAATTTTGCTTTGGAGGTACCATCACCTTCCCAGGATTTCATCCAAAGTGCTCTTCTTGCAGAGTTTGATAGAGCCGCATCCTTAGCAGCAAATCTGACCGATTCTGTGGAGTCGTTGGCCAGAAATGCTGTGGCCGACCTAAGAAGGGGGATGGAGTTTAAGAATTCTTCTCTAGGAGTTTAGGTTAGGTTGTCCTCCAATTAGTTAAGGGCTCTTTCACACTTGCGTTCTTGTCTTCCGGCATAGAGTTCAGTCGTCGGGGCTCTATGCCGGAAGAATCCTGATCAGGATTATCCTAATGCATTCTGAATGGAGAGAAATCCGTTCAGGATGTCTTCAGTTCCGGAACGGAACGTTTTTTGGCCGGAGAAAATACCGCAGCATGCTGCGCTTTTTGCTCCGGCCAAAAATCCGGAACACTTGCCGCAAGGCCGGATCCGGAATTAATGCCCATTGAAAGGCATTGATCCGGATCCGGCCTTAAGCTAAACGTCGTTTCGGCGCATTGCCGGAGCCGACATTTAGCTTTTTCAGAGTGGTTACCATGGCTGCCGGGACGCTAAAGTCCTGGCAGCCATGGTAAAGTGTAGTGGGGAGCAGCATACTTACCGTCCGTGCGGCTCCCCGGGCGCTCCAGAGTGACGTCAGGGCGCCCCAAGCGCATGGATCATGTGATCACGTCATCCATGCGCATGGGGCGCTCTGACATCATTCTGGAGCGCCCTGGGAGCCGCACGGACGGTAAGTATACTGCTCCCCCGCTCCCCACTACTACTATGGCAACCAGGACTTTAATAGCGTCCTGGGTGCCATAGTAACACTGAACGCATTTGGAAGACTGTTCCGTCTTCAAATGCTTTCAGTTCACTTGTGTTTTTCCGGATCCGGAGTGTAATTCCGGCAAGTGGAGTACACGCCGGATCCGGACAACGCAAGTGTGAAAGAGGCCTAAGCCAAAACGACATGGCGCTGGCCACAGAGGTTGCCGCTATGTTTGTCTTAACCCCAAACAGACTTCCCAGCATTTCCTCAGGAAAGCATCTGCTTTACGCTCAATGGGATCCTTAACTGTGACGAATCCTCAAATGGTAGGAAAGTTTTGACAACTTTTGCCACCTGAACGTCAATCCTGTGGGTTTCATTAAAGATTTTAACTTTAGCTTGGTCAGCCTGTTTTTAAGCTCCTTAGACTCCCAGCCTTATTTCTGGATCCATCCATTATCATTTCTTTAATGTTTATGTGGAATTTTTTTTTGCATGTAGTTCCCCAAACATCTCATTTTGTACCGACCAGGGTTTTTGGACTTAAATAAATATTACTTTTCCTCTGAGGATATGGAGGAGTTAAGAGCTACTATGGGTATTTGAGTCTTCCACAATTCCCCCCTCTGACAATATATCATCTTCAATATTATGTCTAGAGGTGGAAGCCTCCTTGTCCATGTCCTCTGCATCAGAACCGACAACCTGGATTTTTTAGCAAGAGGCGTAGGAGGAACAGGCGTAAGGGAGACCAGGGAGGATTTAATTAACTTTGAATCATGGATTTAACCTCCAACAGGATAGATGGTTGCTCTTCCTTTACAAGCTCGCTAATGCAAGATTTGCAGTTTCTTTTTATAATTTACAGGGAGTCTTTTTGCGCATCTTGTGTATTTGGTTTTAACCTTAGACTCTAACTCCCTATAAAAAAAAAAAAAAAAGAAGAGCAACCAGGTATCAGAATTTTAGAAACAGAAAAAAGCTGATATTTTCCCCACAGGGGAACTCACAGTAGGAGTAGCTGAATTTGCATTTTCTATTTGACTTCCAGGGGCTTCAGGAGCAGACATGCTGCATCTCTGGGAGCAGGGAACAGTGGAGGCAGAAGCATATTGAATTACCTGCTCTTTTACTTTAAGAGAGGAGCCTGAAGTCTGAGGTGCCCCGTAGGGACAGGAAACACTGAAGGGTGAGAGTGGGTGGGGGCTTTTAAACTGCTTTTGCCCCTACAGAGGTCAAGGGGTCAATCTCAGGTATAGCAGTCATGGTGGATGAAATTGAAAAAAACCACAGTAAAGAAAAGTTTGATGTGAATAGATTTATTTTCATGAGCTGTGTGTAGAAAACTGCAAAACACCCAATTTAGCTGTCTGCCATCTTCTCCTGAGCCCTGAGAAAGCTTGCTTTTTTCTGGGCAATGCGGTCTCTCTTTTGTGCCAGAGACATTTTGGCACGATTCCACCTGGAATAGAAGGAGAATGGTTATTATAAGGATGCTGTGAGATGGAGCTGGATATTAAAGCTCATAAGGTCTGGCCTAGACACGGCAGAATTTTCAAAGATGTAGTGGGGATTCCAAACTGCAAATCTGTAACAATTCACAGAATACATGTGGATGGTTTTCAAAAATCCCATCTGCATGTACAAAGAAAAAAAATGCAAGGAAATACAAGCAAGCTGCAGATTTTCAAATAAACAGCATGCTCATTGTGGTGATGAGAATTAGCTGATTTTCACCATGCATTTTACCATTTGCAATGCCTAAAGTTGTCCACTCCTTACATTGATGGCCTATCCTTAGGATACAACCAATATCTGATCCTCAGGGGTCCAACACTGACGATCAGCTCTTCAAGAGTAGCTTTGGTACTACACTGTAGTGGATGGAGCTGGCTACTGCAGCCCTGCTCCCATTGAAGTGAATGGTAGCAGTGCTGCTGTAATCAGCTACCTCCACTCCACAATGTGCAGAGCTGCGTCATTCTGGCAAAAAAAATCTTCTAAACTTATCAGCAAGGGTGTCAATATAAAAAGGGCTGGACAACTCCTTTAAAGGTGAAATACATGAGCTTTCACAAAGTGTGAGAAAGTAATCTCAGGTCATATCTTATTCTTTCACATGTCACTGAATTCAAGGGCAAAATGGAAGACAAGGGAGCCAAAGGGAATAAGGTGTTGTATGTATACACATCATTTGCCATTAAAGGGTTTCTACCACTTCGTTTTCACATAATTAGCTTTCAGACACTAGCGATCCGCTAGTGTCTGCTCTACCGAACCATCCTAATATAATTGCTTTTGGGGCAGCCGTTTCGCAAAAAAAAGAACTTATATCGATATGCTAATGAGCCTCTAGGTGCTATGGGGGCGTCATTAGCACCTAGAGGCTCAGTCTACCTTCACAAAATGCCGCCGCCCAGCACGTCCCTCCAGCCCGCCCATCTCCTCCGTAATGCGATCCTCCCTGTGAGCGTATGTATTCGGCGCATGCGCAGTGAATGTCTGACCGCTTTCTGCTCAGACATATCCACTGCGCCGATTACATCATAGTGCTCCGAGGAACAGGCGCAGTGGAGATGTCTGTGCAGAAAGCGGTCAGACATTCACTGCGCATGCGCCGAATACAGACGCACACGGCGCATGCGCGAGAATTCGGAGGATCGCATTCCGGAGGAGATGGGCGGGCTGGAGGGACGCGCTGGGCGGCAGCATTTGCTAATGACACACCCATAGCACCTAGAGGCTCATTAGCATATCAATATAAGTTAATTTTTTAGCGAAACGGCTGCCCCAAAAGCTATTATATTAGGATTGTTTGGTAGAACAGACACTAGCGGATCGCTAGTGTCTGACAGCTAATTATGTGAAAACAAAGTGGTAGAAACCCTTTAATGTCCACGGATTGTTACAGGAACACCTAAAGGCAAATCATATAACCCATTATAGTTGGCGGATCCACCAGTGGCACGGGGCTATCATTCTGCAAAGCAAACCCCAAAGCCAAGTTTGATGAAATAGTCAGCCATAAAAAGTTACCTCTTCTTTTTGACTTCTCTCTCTGGTTTCTTTACATGGACTGGGTCTTCCCTGATAGTGGCGTGAGCCTTTTTGTACATCTCTTCCATCTGTCAAATCAAAGAATTGTGAGAAAAAGAGCAAGATCTGCAATCATGAAAGCGCATCATCATAGTGGTTTAGTTATATGGCTTTTTAATAATTTTACAGCTTAATATTTAGATTAACCATCTCATCGGTGTATAGAGCGACAAGAGTGCTGGGGTGAATGAGGATAAGGGTCCATTCACATGTCCACATCCATGCCACGATTTTGCGGAACGGGTGCAGACCCATTCATTTTCAATGGGGCCGGAATGTGCTGTCCGCATCCGCAAAAAAATAGAACATGTCCTATTCTTGTCCGCAACTGCGGACAAGATTAGGCATTTTCTATTATAGCGCCGGCGATGTGCGGTCCACAAATTGCGGAATGCACATTGCCAGTGTTTTGCGGATCCTAATGGTGCAGAATAAGTAAGGCCAAAATACACCAATGTTTCCATTTCTGGAGGTCAAGTACATAATTTTTAAAATCAAGAGAACAAAGGAAAAGGGGGACAAGAAAATAATCTTAAGTTTAGTAAAAAGTTGGAAAAGCCTCAAGTAATACAAGGCCTGTCACAAGGACTAAACTGAGGTGAAGTCTTACAGCCTACCAGTAATATAGAACAGAAGACCGGCACTTCACAGGTGGAATCTTCAAACTTTTATTTCAGCATAGGAGGAAATAGCACAGATGCGACACGTGTTTCGGCTCAGGTGTGAGCCTTTGTCAAGCATAATGAACTATTGCATGAAACACATTTAAATAGGCCGCCTACATGGGCGTCGAACGTGATGAAGTCACATCACCATGGGAACGGAGATACAAATCATAAGGTGCAACAATTCTCTACATTGTTGCAACAAGGTACTATGCTGTATGTGATACAATTACATCTTTAAGAGTATTACAGAAAAGAGAAATCAATAGACATGGGATACAATAAATCTAGAAATTACAATAAACATATTCAATGTAATGATAAATTTATTGAATATGTTTATTGTAATTTCTAGATTTATTGTATCCCATGTCTACTATTGATTTCTCTTTTCTGTAATACTCTTAAAGATGTAATTGTATCACATACAGCATAGTACCTTGTTGCAACAATGTAGAGAATTGTTGCACCTTATGATTTGTATCTCCGTTCCCATGGTGATGTGACTTCATCACGTTCGACGCCCATGTAGGCGGCCTATTTAAATGTGTTTCATGCAATAGTTCATTATGCTTGACAAAGGCTCACACCTGAGCCGAAACACGTGTCGCATCTGTGCTATTTCCTCCTATGCTGAAATAAAAGTTTGAAGATTCCACCTGTGAAGTGCCGGTCTTCTGTTCTATATTGTAAGTGGGCTTTTCATACCCTGGACGCGTGCACCACGACTCTGCCAGAGGAGTGCCGACTGCTTTCCCCTTTTTAGCCTACCAGTAATGACATGCCACATCAGCATCACCAACTGGTGGTGTCAAAGTACAGACCATGATTCAGGATAGCTGCATCAGTCATGCCGGTATGGCACATTATTACTGGCAGAAAACATTCTTAAGCCTGTGAATCTGAGTCGGATCAGCAAAATGACTAGGATTTTTTGCAGAAAGACTACAGTCTCGGTCAGGACTTACATTGCAGCTTTGTAAGTGCCATGTTCCGATTACGTTATATAGCAAAAGGAGATTTACAGTAGTACCAGCAACCTCCTAGGCTCCAGGGCCAAATATGGAGAGCAGAAGAGGTCTAGTCTACGACTTGAGGATTGCGGTTTGCAAGCATGCAGACCATGATACATATTACACAGAAGGCACATAAGTGTGCCTAACGAGTAAACCACACATACTTGGTCTGCTGTGATGCCATTCTTTATGTACTGAGAGAACTGCTTTTTGTATGCTTCCTCATCTTCCTCCATCAAGAGGCGCATGTACTCCGCCACGTTCTGGCCCAGTATGTGTTTGCGGTGGACTTCGGCATTGAACTCTTTGCTCTCCGAGTCGAAGCCGGGGAATCGTTTTGTGCTAAGGAAGAAAAATGAATTATGCAAGACATTGAGAGATATATACACAAGATTAGAAAACAGCAGTACTAAGACACTGTAGCTTCTATTTAGAACAAGTCACAATTTCTACAAAAACCATTGACATTAGGATGTAGAGAGTACATACATGTTTTTAAAGAGTGGCTTAAAGGGGTGGTGTAAGTATAGGTTTCTAACATAGCTGGACCTGTAAAGGGAAGATTACTTACCTGCTTCCTGGTGCCAGCTCCTCTTCCCACAGGCCTGCAATGCTCTAGGTCTAAAAACATCTGGTTTGACACCTGCACCCAATTACAGGCCACAGTGGTGACCAGCTCCCCTTACATCATGACAAGGAGACCGGTCACAGCCAGTGATTGGCTGCAGGCGATAAACTGGATGTTTTCAGCGAGGGAGCCCAGCGGATCATCAAAGGCTGAGAGAAGGAGCACTGAGCCAGTGCCAGGAAGCAGGTAAGTAACAGGTCTGGCCAAGGAACTGTCCAGACCTGTATCATTCCTGTTATCCCTCCTAGAAATGTATAGATCAACTGTGTTGGTTGGTCTTATAAAAAAAAAATTGTCACAAGTCAGCATTGGACAGTATCAAACTTTCAGAGGCGCACCATAACTGGTAACACCAATGGTCAATTTATTCACAAGTTTCTAGGAGGAATTAAAGGGACAGATCTAAGAAAAATTATGCAGAATATGGGGAATACAAGAGTCTGATACAGACCTGTCAGGAGAAGTAGCAGGTCCAATAAACACACACCTTCCATTACAAGTCTCATGACAAGTGACATGAAGCCATAAAAGCAAAGCATTCAGGAAATAAATCCCACGCTACTAATAGGTTAAAGTGGGTTCTCCAGGCTACAGCCGATTACCTATCCAATATCGCATCGGTGAGGGTCTGAAATCCAGCATACTTCTGATCAGCTGACGTGGCAGCCGCAGTATACGGAGCTGGAAGCAGATTGCTCCACACTCTGTAGTGGCCGGGCTACGGCAGCTTAGCCAACATTCAAATAAATTGAAGATAAACTTCAGTACACTGGAAACCAATACCTAGAGAACCCACTATTTCAGTCACCATTTTACAGCAGTGTAGCAATTTCACCGCTACCAGTATTGTTGGGTCCAGCTAAATTGAAGGAAGGACCTGCAAATAAAACTGCCCGCTGGGGTCGTGCAAAGGTCTGATGACATGCAAAGACCATCACTTAGGCCATACAGTGGCTTGAATGATAAGTGTGGTCAGCAGCTACTTCTACACCACTACAAGATACATTTGCACAGATTTCAATACTTTGAATTGTTCCTGATATTATATTTCCTATTGCCCAAAAATTTAATTCACATAAAATCACTTGCTACTAGGAGATACATCTTGGGACGATTCACGAATGGCTTGTAAGGCCCAGGCTACACTGGCTATGCATTTTAAGGGTGCAGCGACACAGGACAAACCACATGAATTGCATGTGGATCTGACTCCTATCTTCTGCTACGCAATGGGTGAATTCAGACTAAATTGACATGCTGCAGATTTTAAATCCACAATGCAGGTTCATTTTTATAACCGCATGGATCCATTGTACAAGCTCATCCATTTCGCCAGAACACATTAGGTTGCATGAAATCTCGAGGACGTCAACAACCCAAAAGGTCCACAGGAAGTAATGTACATGGACTAAACCTTCACCGACAGTAACTGGAGAAGTGTAGAGTAAGCATATGCTCACATGGGCCTTTTGCAGTGGCAAGAATACTTTTTAGTGTGAACATGCACTGAGGTTCAAACGGCAATCTAAACATTAAGTGTGAAACCTGAATTGCCACAATGGCCAAGGCATCTGGTAAAAGTGAACTTGACAATCAAATTATGACTCTAGCAGTATTGTGTTTTTCTGGGTAAATTGTGTTGTTTTTTGTGTACTTTACTCTTTAATTTCTAATTAATCTTATTTTGCTCCTGTTGTGAATGTGATTGGCTGCTGTTATGCCAAAATTTCCCCACTGAGGGACAATAAAGGGATTTTCTTCCTTTTGTAGCAGTCACACAATGTTACAATGTACACGTCGCCCGTTTTAGTTACAGCACTACCTACCTGTGGGGAATGGAGAGGCCACCATCAACAGCTCCCTTCAAAGCCCCAAATACTCTGTTTCCAGTTGTGGTTCTGGTCAGACCAGCGTCCAGGTAACAGGTGAATGCGCCAGGCTGTCCGTCGATGCTTTCCACATTATACTCGTCACCAGTAACTTCCACTTGGCCTTCATAGACCTTGTCAAGGCCGAACTTGTTTAGAAGCTAAAGGAAAGGCAACAGTCAGTACAGGACGGGTTATCTGTCCCTAGTCTTGATTCTTTAGACTGCAATGCCAAGATTCTGTCCTGAGACTAAGCCACGTTTTCTCCAACCTAAACTATGGAGTAAAAATTACCAATACTCTGGAAAGAAAAAAAGAAAAATCCACCTAGATGTGACACCACTGAGGGTCTGTCTGTCTTGATGCATGAAGCTGGAGCTACATGGCAGCTTAGGCCACAACAGGAGTGATGCAACTAAAGATCACTTTATAAATGCAGCCTAAAAATGGAACTCAATGGGCTTGCAGCATCCCCAAACTATTAAAAATCAGCAGTGCTAGATCTTTAATATTCTGGGGTGGCAGTAACAAGTTATGCAGCAGCCCTATTCAGTACCATCGTTTTGAGTTTGGCGGTGACAAGAGTGGTGTTACCACAGATAAAAGTTGCCATGTAAATCCAACCTAAATCACATTACAACTCCGCTAAAGGGTTTAGTCAGTAATCTGTGCTCATGAGCACATCCTAAGAAAGCTGGTTGTCGTAATATGTGACCTGTTGAATCTATACTGACAATCACAGACTGAGCCTCAACTTAAAAAAAAAAACTAAAAAATCTTAAAAGGGCTAACTGCTTTATGTACAATATCTACAAAGGAGTGAGAAGGGGAATACAGCAAACTACGAGGTATACTAAATTTTATTGCAGTGTGAAGCCTTGTTGCCATCTAGAAAAGTCTTCACCCAACCAAACTGCCATGCTCAGTCACAAATTGAAAGATTCTCGTGTCATAACCCTCCAGCTCCTGACATTATCTGGATGGCAAGTAGCCTTTACTAGCGAGCAGGTATGGCTTCACTGTGCAATAAATAGTATATTCATGAATTAGGGCTCTTTCACACTTGTGTTCTTTTCTTCCGGCATAGAGTTCCGTCGTCGGGGCTCTATGCCGGAAGAATCCTGATCAGTTTTATCCTAATGCATTCTGAATGGAGTGAAATCCGTTCAGGATGCATCAGGATGTCTTCAGTTCCGGAACGGAACGTTTTTTGGCCGGAGAAAATACCGCAGCATGCTGCGCTTTTTGCTCCGGCCAAAAATCCTGAAGACTTGCCGCAAGGCCGGATCCGGAATTAATGCCCATTGAAAGGCATGGATCCAGCCTTAAGCTAAACGTCGTTTCGGCGCATTGCCGGACCCGACATTTAGCTTTTTCTGAATGGTTACCATGGCTCCCAGGACGCTAAAGTCCTGGCAGCCATGGTAAAGTGTAGCGGGGAGCGGGGAAGCAGTATACTTACCGTCCGTGCGGCTCCTGGGGCGCTCCAGAGTGACGTCAGGGCGCCCCAAGCGCATGGATCACGTGATCGCATGGATCACATCATCCATGCGCATGGGGCGCTCTGACGTCATTCTGGAGCGCCCCGGGAGCCGCACGGACTGTAAGTATACTGCTCCCCCGCTTCCCGCATGGCAACCAGGACTTTAATAGCGTCCTGGCTGCCATAGTAACACTGAACGCATTTTGAAGACGGCTCAGTCTTCAAATGCCTTCAGTACACTTGCGTTTTTCCGGATCCGGCGTGTAATTCCGGCAAGTGGAGTACACGCCGGATCTGGACAACGCAAGTGTGAAAGAGGCCTTAGCTATATTCCTATGTGGAATTTTTCAAGTTTTATAGCAATATAGACTTTTTAAAGCATTTCCATGCCACCTATGCCAAAGACTCTGCATTTTGACTACTCCGTGAGCTGTGGACTTTAAAAGAAACATCTGGCAGCAGCATTGCACCAGAAAAAGCCATAAGTGTTAGAAAACCCAGTGGCTCACATTTACTAAAGTCAGTGCTCCTAGATCAGGGATCATTGACCTTCAGCACCTCAGTTGCTGTAAAACTCAATGTGAACATAGCTTTCTGGGAGTTGTAGTTGCAGAAGACCTGGAGTGCAGGAGGTTGCTGATCCCTGACCTAGACTTTGGTGTAAACTGTAGAGGACTTCGGCACTTCTAGGTTTTGAGAAACTGGCACCTAGCCCAACAATGGGGCATAGAACCGAATATGTTGATTCGTTCAAAATCTTTGTTAATAATGCTGTTTCCGTACAGCATTAAAATGTATTGGCTTCTTGGATTCTACGGATTTAAAAAACTGTTTAAAATAGGAATCCGAAGTGGGGTTTGGAACTAGCTGGTACCTCGGTACCAAAGCCCACTTCAGATTTTTCTGAAGTGTCACACAACTTCTGGCAAGACAAAGTTTGGCTCCACTGAGTCAATACACCTTTTAAAGCAGTACAGAAAAAAACATTAAAAACAAGATGTTTAACTGCAAGACTTGGGATCTATGATCTGAAAGTAGATTTGCTCAGGCCTAGTTTCAACATAAGGACTCATGCACACGGCCGTTCCGTGCATTAGGGACCGCAATTTTTACAAATGGCTCTGCATCCATGATGGGGGTGCACACAGCCGGTGCCAGTGTATTGCAGACCCACAATAAAAGGCCATGTGCATGAGGCCTAAGACGAATGTGTCTAGCTATACAACACATCTACCATTCAGCCTGAAGCTCAGTCATAAATTTTGTGCAGGTCTAAACAGCCTGGCTAAGTTTACAACACCTACACAGTGAGTAAATCCACCCAAGTGGGTGAATCCAGCTACTAACCCAAATTCATTCTTAAGACAGGTTGTCCGTTAGGTGGGAACACTATGGGGGGGTCTGACCACTGGTACACCCACAGATCCCAAAGTTAAAAGGAGCAGTGTCTCCGGCAGTCCCACAGAATTGAATGGCTGCCACTCCATTCTACAAAGCAACACTGGGCAATCAGGCACTACTTAATCTCATGGATAGGGGGACAAGCAACTCCCACAAGATAACACCGTTAATGCCTTCTGGAAGTGTAATCCAGCATCAGCCCACTGTAGTCAATACTAAATAGTTGTACTCCCATCGTTCGAGTGACATACCCTGCGGGCCATCAGCAGTCCTGTGCAGTAAGCTGCAGCATAGTTTGTCAGCCCAACCTTGATGCCATACTTGGCAAGCTCATGGGAGTATGCGGCACAGACGATTGTATCACCTTCAATCTTGGCATAAGCAATCTGCAAGAAAGAAGAGTCATATGTATAACGACCACCAGTCAGGTTTAAATACACATTTATTAGAGCAGCTCAGTCAAGTACAAGAATGTAATGCTTAAAGGGACTCTGTCACCACTTTCTAACCCCCCCTTTTAAAAGTATTGTTATCTCCATTGCGCCCCTGTGATTACAAAGGTGTTGTTAGAAGATAAATTCGCCGTCTCCTTTTGATAAAAAGAGCTTTTATCTAACCTGTCAATCTTCTTGATAAGGTGCCCAGGGCGTTTCTGTTGGTCTCAAGCTGCCGCCCGCCGCCGCCGCTGTTGGTGCCCAGCTCCTCCCCTGATGCTTTCAGCGCCGCCTGAATATAATGAAATACGCCTCCGGCTCTCGCTCAGTGCCCCCTCCTTTTAAAAGATCCCGCGCGTGCGCACAGGCCTGTGCCTGATGCGCCCGTGCGGACATTTACAATCAGCCTCATTGAGCGAAGTGCGCATGCGCGCACTTCGCTCAACCTCCTCATCAGACGAGCACTGCAGCCGGCCGGCTGCAGTGCTCGTCTGATGAGGAGGTTGAGCGAAGTGCGCGCATGCGCACTTCGCTCAATGAGGCTGATTGTAAATGTCCGCACGGGCGCATCAGGCACAGGCCTGTGCGCACGCGCGGGATCTTTTAAAAGGAGGGGGCACTGAGCGAGAGCCGGAGGCGTATTTCATTATATTCAGGCGGCGCTGAAAGCATCAGGGGAGGAGCTGGGCACCAACAGCGGCGGCGGCGGGCGGCAGCTTGAGACCAACAGAAACGCCCTGGGCACCTTATCAAGAAGATTGACAGGTTAGATAAAAGCTCTTTTTATCAAAAGGAGACGGCGAATTTATCTTCTAACAACACCTTTGTAATCACAGGGGCGCAATGGAGATAACAATACTTTTAAAAGGGGGGGTTAGAAAGTGGTGACAGAGTCCCTTTAATGCATCCTAGGTTTATAGGATGCCTTAATTCAGTACACAAATGGCAAGGGTTGCAATGAGTCCTGGTCACATATGAATCTGAAAATCAAGTTTCATGCAGCCTCTTACAGGTGTCTTCTCAATACAGGCTAAATTAGGGAATACTAGGGCATGCAGCCGTGTGGTACATTTATGCCGACTACATGGGCAGCCGTTTAATTGGCACATCTGTCCATACAGATGTCAGATGTTCTACGGTTGGGAGATCACCCTCAAAGCCACAGCTGCTTGTAAAGCTGCTCTACTCACGTGGCGCGACCATGTTGACATGACCGTCTATTTAGACAGCATCTATGGTCACTGCAGGGTCCGCACAGAACTTCCCACGGCTACAATAAGAGGTTGAAACTAGAGGAGCCATAACCGTAGAAATCAGCTTCATTCTAACCCCAATTGTCAACTACAGTGAACATTCACTTAAAAGGGTACTCCACCCAGAAGCCGGGGTGTGGATAGTCGCTTCTCTTTTTCACTCACTGATGTGACATCCTGTCAGACTCTTGATGCAGTGCGATCTCATTAGACCACCCTGCACCATAGCTTCTGATGGGACAGCATCTCACTCAGACCGGATTGAAATGCAGAAGAGCCCTCTCTGAAGTGACTGTTCTCTGCAGCGGTGTCTAAGGCTACTTTCACGCTAGCAGCATGGAAATCCAGCAGGCCGTTCCGTCAGGTGAACAGCCTGTCGTATCCGTGCTGCCGCTAGTGAACGTGTGCCCCCGGACTGCCGCTCCGTCCCTATTGACTAATGGGGGAGGGGCAGAGTAACAGCAAGAGGCTGCTGGAATAAATGTCAGACATGTAGTTTTATTCCGGCAGCCTCCGCTCCCATTATAGTCAATGGGGACGGAGCGGCAGTCTGGGGGCACACGTTCACTAGCAGCGGGACGGATCCGACGGAACAGCCTGCCGGAGGTCTGTGCCGCTAGTGTGAAAGTAGCTTTACTCGCATCTGAGCGAGTGGAAGTACGCCATTCCCAGGGAAGCATTTTCCCCAAACTCTGATTCACTGTCCTGTACTCACTGCATCAAGTACAGAAGCGTAGACCAGCAGTCGGGATGGAAGTCACAGAATCATTCACTATGATTTAGGGGTCAGATGGATAGACCACCCATAGCGGATCAGCAGGGGTCTGAAACCCTGCCAAGCCGTTTCATAGTTCTGGACCTACACAGCCCCGCCCAGAGGTCGTAATAACACCTGTACAAGCGTCAGATGCCTGCTCAGGCCAGTTTTATCCCAGTAAAAAGTCTAAGGCGTACAAATACGCCTTAGACTTTTCCCCCACATTTATTAGTGCAAGTATGAAGACAAGACCAGCACTCACTTTTTCTTGCGATTCATTAATGCTGTGAATGAGCATCTGTGCCAGAAATAACCAATAACAAAGCAAGGAGCTTTGTTATTGGTTGGTATAGGCACGCGCCAGAGCTATACAGGTCCTGCAGCAGGGAAGGAGGAGGGGCCGGCTCCTGGGGTAACTGTAGTAAGGAGAGTGGGGCGCGCTACCCGAGGACCTTGAGAAACATGACAGGGCTGCGGGAGAGGTCAGGAGCCGCAGACTCATGTGACTGGTCCCTGGTGACCCTGCTCCCCCTCCTTCCGTCACCCCACTGGGAAGAAGCTGAACAGACTCCGACTGATAGGATCTGTTCAGTTTCTGTTCGGGATCCCGTCTTTTTACCGGACACAAAAGTGCGGCATATAAGGCTTTTGTCCGGTCTTTTGAAAGAATCTGCTACAGAGGCTCCAAACGCAGCCTCCAACGCATTATGCATTTTAATTAAGGCTACTTTCACACTTGCGTTCGGAGCGGATCCGCTCCTATAATGCAAACTATGGTATCCGTTCAGAACGGATCCGTCTGCATTATATTTCAGAAAAAAATCTAAGTCTAAAAGTTAGTCAGACGGATCCGTCCTGACTTTGCATTGAAAGTCAATGGGGGACGGATCCGTTTGAAATTGCACCATATTGTGTCAATGTCAAACGGATCCGTCCCCATTGACTTACATTGTACGTCTGGACGGATCCGTTTGGCTCCGCACGGCCAGGCGGACACCCGAACGCTGCAAGCTGCAGTCAGACCCTCACCAATCTGATACTGGCTGATTATCCTAAGGACAGGCGACCCATAGAAAAGGATAACCCCTTTAAGCTCCGATACGTTTCTAGCTCCTCTGGGCTCCACATAATTCTCCACAAACAGACTCCCAGTCTCTGAGGTTCTTATCTTAGGAGAAAAAAAACAAAAAACACAGCCATGGAGAGAGAAGTAGGCGACGCCACACCAAACAGACTCACCTGGCAAATGATGTCTCTGTTGGTGACGCGGACAATCATCCTGTACTTTGGGGTGTTGTACTTGTTCTTGTCCTGGACAACCAGTCTCTTACGGGCAAAGTAGTCAGTCTTGCCCTCTGTAAAGAAAAAATAAAAATCAACGTTTTATGTAGGAACCAACATCTAAGATGTCACAAGACACCCTCCCCCACTCACCTCTCCTTCTGCGGAACTTGACCTGGTAGCGCTTGAAGTAAGCCTTGTTCTTCACAACTTTCACGAACCCCTAGAAGTATTACAAAGAAGTTAGTAACAATTTCCTTAAACTCATATGGACACCTAGAGTAGAATACAGTCTATGTGACCTGCGCAAGAAAGCCTTACACCTCATTCTAACCAATACTTATGATCAAAGGAACAGTAAGGCCGTGTTCACACTGCTCAAGTGACCATGTGCTTCTGGTGCATCCGCTGACTGTAGCCATAGAGGACCTTTCGCATGACAGGCCCTTTCAGCCTGTTCTTTCCTAGTAGACATCCGGGGACATACTACGGGTGCACACCTCCAATGTATAGGCCAAGTGCCACATGAACAGAGCCTAAGGCGTCACTAAAACCACAGCCACGTTCATGTCACGGTAATAACCTCTAATACATTTAGGCGCAGTTTAAACGTGTCATACAGTGGCACCTATAGGGCCCTAGTGCCAAGAACAGTATACACAATTACTGCCCGTTTACTGGACACATCTGCATGGAACAGCAGAGTCTACGGCACTATTCCATACCTTTCCGTGGCACGATATGGACACAGACTAGAAGGACCCTCGTTTGGCCTGTCTAATGTAACCCTATGCATGTGCACTCTAAGGGCTTCTGGTGCAAACCCTAAAAACACACATCACATACATGACCATAGTGCTTGGTTGCCCACAAACTGCGCCACTGCTCGTGTTATGGCCGCCATTTTTCCAGAGGCACAAATGACCCCCCAAGAAGAGATGAGCAAATCGACTCCAAAATCAAATCTGACCAGAAGTTTCCAAAAAACGTGGGACAATGCCAAACAGTTGGAGATTCAGGCTAATTAAGCACATTTTGTCTACTGGAAATGTGGCCTATATGCCAAAAGCGGACGGATCCCATTAGGGTCCATTCTCATGTCCGTATGTGTTTTGCGGATCCGCAAAACACAGACACCGGCAATGTGCGTGCCAGCACTCATAGAAAATGCCTTTTCTTGTCTGCAATTGCGAAGAATAGGACATGTTCTAGTCTACTTTTTTGGGAAACGGAAGTGCGGATGCGGACAGCACATTCCGGCCCTATTGAAAATGAACGGGTCCGCACCTGTAACGCAAAATTACAGTAAAGAGGGGTCCGGCAGTGCACGGCAGTATCCAGCTACCTCCAGAAGCCCACTGCTCCACTGGAACAGACTGCAGATGTGAACCCAGCCTTACCACCAGCAGCCATATAATGTCACTGTCACTTTAGTGCCAATGACGGCCTTGGTAATCTTAAACAGCTTGAAACGCGTTGCACACAGTCCTAGGAGACCCCAGAATTTGGCCAAATCAGAATTTACTAAGAAATGTGCTCATCGCTAATCCTAAGAAAATTTTTACTACTAATAGGAATCGATGAATGAAGAGCACAAGCGCCGCGCTCAGGTGTCAGGTGAGGTCCTGCAAATGTGACCAAGCACTGAAGCCCTAGTAGGGCCTAGTGGTATGTGTACCCCCCACCCAGGATCACAGACCACCTAACCTCTCCATAGATCACACTGAGAACACGGAATATACAGGTAATACAGACAGAATACACAGAATGCACACAGCAGTGTCAGCAGCCTGCCCTGCCCCCATGCAGCAGCCCCATAGACACCTCCACACAGAAGCCACTAGATTACAGAATGCTGCACACATGTCCCATAAACAGCAGCAGACAGCCGGGGCAGAAGTGCCCGAGCAGCGGCAGCAGGAGGCCACACAGCCGGCCGGCCCGACACCGCCGCAGCCATTAGGCCACGCTGGAGGCAGAGCGGACACCGGCACAATCTACTGTCATCCGCGTCTAAAATAGCGGCCCCGCGCCAGTAGAGCAGCGGGCACACAGCAGGGGACACTCAGACACCGATTGCCGGCGGTATCGAGCCGCGGTACTGACCATTTCGCCGGATTTTGTCCCGTCAAGGCTAGGACCGGAGAGTCACAGCGCTGGTTAGGGCGCTGGAGAACTGGGAAAAGGCCGTACAGAGTGCGCATGCTCAGTATGTAGGCTGCCGCGCAGGCCGATTGAGCGTTTCACAGAGGCAAGATGGGAAGCCACGTCTGATGAAAAGTGTGCGCTGCCTGAAGTGCTGCCATCCGGTGGTGGACTGCTTTATTACAATGTGTGTTAAAGCACTTTAGGAGAGATTTCTCAAAACTGGTGTAAAGGAGAACTGGCTTTTTACTTAGTGACCAATCAGATTCCGATTGCTGTGGAAATTGAAAGGTCTATTGTAATTATTTCCTATGGGCAACTAAGCCAGTTTTCCTTTACACCAGTTTTGATAAATCTCCCCCTTAGGCTACATGCACATGACCATTGTGTGTTTTGCAGATTCGCAAAACACGGATGGCGTCCGTGTGCATTCCGCAATTTGCGGAACGGCACGGACAGCCTTTAATAATACTGCCTATTCTTGTAGGGCAAGAATAGGACAGGTTATATATTTTTTTTTTTTGCGGGGCCACGTAGCAGAGCGACGGATGCGGACAGTACACGGAGTGCTGTCCGCATCTTTTGCGGCCCCATTGAAGTGAATGGGTCCGCATCCGAGCCGCCAAAACTGCGGCTCGGATACGGGCCAAAACAACGGCCGTGTGCACGAGGCCTTAGGCTAGGGCTACACGGCGATGTGTTGTGAGACATATAAGGTACAACTACACTGTTAAATGTGTCGCGCGACATTCATGTTGCACCAATGTCGCGCAACATATTTTATAACCCTAGCCTATTGTGTTGCACCGCGACATGCTGCGACACCATAGACTAACATTATAAACTTTGTCGCGCAACGTTACTGCGACAAATAGTTGCGCGGCAAATGTCATTGTGTAGCCGCAGCCTTAGTGTTTCTGCCGGTTTTTCCACTACGTGATTAGACAGATCAACGCTTCATGTAGATTGTTCTTCTGCCTGAACATTAGGTAGATTCTAGAAGATACTGGATGTATTTTATGTTATAGTTTTTAGGAAATATCACTTCTGTTTAGAAGCAGACTCGGACTGGCCCACAGGGGAACAGGTGAATCCCCCGGTGGGCCCCTGAGCAAGGTGGGCCCCTAACCCCCCACCCCCTGCACAAGGGGCACATGATAGAGTAGACTGAGGGCAGCATACAGCACCTCAACCAGCGTATGCTCACATCAAATACTCAGTTTATTATTATAGATGCATTAGGTGGTTGAGATTACTTCTAGGTATAGAAGGCAAACCAGCAAGCATCCTCTTTCCCCAGGGACCTGCCATCTTGAAGTCGGGGCAGGGACACCTATGATCAATCATCTCGTAACGTCATGCTGCCGCCTGTCGCTGTGTGAGCAGGTATTGCATGTAGCTGTACATTGGGCCCCCAGGATAAATGTTACTGGTGGGGCCTAGGCACCCCAGTCCGACACTATTGTTTATAAGACTAGTTAGAAATGTATGATGAGAGGGGTACAGCCTCTGTGGCTGTGCACTGATCACTAAGGCAGCAAAAATGGCGAAACAACACAAGTTTTACTGTGCCACAGTTTTGCAATGCAGATATTGACCTGTAAATGTCGTGCAGCCAATAATGGCATTGCAAAACTGAAGTAAAAATAAAACATGCGATTTTGCCATACGTTTTTGTCCGTGTGGCACACTGCTGCAGCCAGCCTCCTAAAAGTCCCTGTAGTGGCGAGACAATCCCAGACGTCTACCTCTACCTCAGGAGGGCTGCAGGATTTCCCCATTTCGACTGTATCAGCATTCTCAGGATAGAGATGCAGTAGAATACAGTAGTGAAGCAGGGGGCCATCGTCGTTCTGTGCTCACCCCCAGCAGGGAACCATCGCCGTTCTGTGCTCACCCCCAGCAGGGAACCATTGCCATTCTGTGCTCACCCCCAGCAGGGAACCATCGCCGTTCTGTGCTCACCCCCCCCAGGGGGCCATCACCGTTCTGTGCTCACTCCCAGCAGGGGGCCATCGCCGTTCTGTGCTCACCCCCAGCAGGGGCCCATCGCCGTTCTGTGTTCACCCCCAGCAGGGGCCCATCGCCGTTCTGTGCTCACCCCCAGCAGGGGGCCATCGCCGTTCTGTGCTCACCCCCAGCAGGGAACCATCGCCGTTCTGTGCTCACCCCCAGCAGGGAACCATTGCCGTTCTGTGCTCACCCCCAGCAGGGAACCATCGCCGTTCTGTGCTCACCCCCAGCAGGGGGCCATCACCGTTCTGTGCTCACTCCCAGCAGGGGGCCATCGCCGTTCTGTGCTCACCCCCAGCAGGGGCCCATCGCCGTTCTGTGTTCACCCCCAGCAGGGGCCCATCGCCGTTCTGTGCTCACCCCCAGCAGGGGGCCATCGCCGTTCTGTACTCACCCCCAGCAGGGAACCATCGCCGTTCTGTGCTCACCCCCAGCAGGGGGCCATCGCCGTTCTGTGCTCACCCCCAGCAGGGGCCCATCGCCGTTCTGTGCTCACCCCCAGCAGGGGGCCATCGCCGTTCTGTACTCACCCCCAGCAGGGAACCATCGCCGTTCTGTGCTCACCCCCAGCAGGGAACCATCGCCGTTCTGTGCTCACCCCCAGCAGGGGGCCATCCCCGTTCTGTGCTCGCCCCCAGCAGGGGGCCATCGCTGTTCTGTGCTCACCCCCAGCAGGGGGCCATCGCCGTTCTGTGCTCACCCCCAGCAGGGGGCCATCGCCGTTCTGTGCTCACCCCCAGCAGGGGGCCATCGCCTTTCTGTACTCACCCCCAGCAGGGGGCCATCGCCGCTCTGTGCTCACCCCCAGCAGGGGGCCATCGCCGCTCTGTGCTCACCCCCAGCAGGGGGCCATCGCCGTTCTGTGCTCACCCCCAGCAGGGGGCCATCGCCGTTCTGTGCTCACCCCCAGCAGGGAACCATCGCCGTTCTGTGCTCACCCCCAGCAGGGGGCCATCCCCGTTCTGTGCTCGCCCCCAGCAGGGGGCCATCGCCGTTCTGTGCTCACCCCCAGCAGGGGGCCATCGCCGTTCTGTGCTCACCCCCAGCAGGGGGCCATCGCCGTTCTGTGCTCACCCCAGCAGGGGGCCATCGCCGTTCTGTGCTCATCCCCAGCAGGGGGCCATTGCCGTTCTGTGCTCACCCCCAGCAGGGGGCCATCGCTGTTCTGTGCTCACCCCCAGCAGGGAACCATCGCCGTTCTGTGCTCACCCCCAGCAGGGGGCCATCCCCGTTCTGTGCTCGCCCCCAGCAGGGGGCCATCGCCGTTCTGTGCTCACCCCCAGCAGGGGGCCATCGCCGTTCTGTGCTCACCCCCAGCAGGGGGCCATCGCCGTTCTGTGCTCACCCCCAGCAGGGGGCCATCGCCGTTCTGTGCTCACCCCAGCAGGGGGCCATCGCCGTTCTGTGCTCATCCCCAGCAGGGGGCCATTGCCGTTCTGTGCTCACCCCCAGCAGGGGGCCATCGCTGTTCTGTGCTCACCCCCAGCAGGGAACCATCGCCGTTCTGTGCTCACCCCCAGCAGGGGGCCATCCCCGTTCTGTGCTCGCCCCCAGCAGGGGGCCATCGCCGTTCTGTGCTCACCCCCAGCAGGGGGCCATCGCCGTTCTGTGCTCACCCCCAGCAGGGGGCCATCGCCGTTCTGTGCTCACCCCAGCAGGGGGCCATCGCCGTTCTGTGCTCATCCCCAGCAGGGGGCCATTGCCGTTCTGTGCTCACCCCCAGCAGGGGGCCATCGCTGTTCTGTGCTCACCCCCAGCAGGGGCCCATCGCCGTTCTGTGCTCACCCCCAGCAGGGGGCCATCGCCGTTCTGTGCTCACCCCCAGCAGGGGCCCATCGCCGTTCTGTGCTCACCCCCAGCAGGGGGCCATCCCCGTTCTGTGCTCGCCCCCAGCAGGGGGCCATCGCCGTTCTGTACTCACCCCCAGCAGGGGGCCATCGCCGTTCTGTGCTCACCCCCAGCAGTGGGCCATCGCCGTTCTGTGCTCACCCCCAGCAGGGGGCCATCGCCGTTCTGTGCTCACCCCCAGCAGGGGGCCATTGCCGTTCTGTGCTCACCCCCAGCAGGTGGCCATCGCCGTTCTGTGCTCACCCCCAGCAGGGGGCCATCGCCGCTCTGTGCTCACCCCCAGCAGGGGGCCATCGCCGTTCTGTGCTCACCCCCAGCAGGGGGCCATCGCCGTTCTGTGCTCACCCCCAGCAGGGGGCCATCGCTGTTCTGTGCTCACAAGAACCTCTAAAAGTCGCAAATTATGGTGCACAGATGCCGTGCGCCATAATGTGCGACTTTTTTACACCACAATTGTGGCGTAGAAACATTGATAAATGTCACCCCTTGTCTCCTATTTCCAGATATAGTGGCAATTATAATAAATACCTCAGCTGCTGCATAACCTCTTTGACTCTTCCAGTTTACTATTCTATGGCCCAGCATTTTGCTGTAAATGATCTGTATACTAAATGACTGAAGTCATGCAACGGAACAAAAACAGAATTTTGAAGGTATTTTAAAGATTTTTGGGGTCATTTATCAAACTGGTGTAAAGTAGAACTGGCCTAGTTGCCCAAAGCAACCAATCATATTCCACCTTCCATTTTCCAAAGGCGCTGTCAAAAATGGTGGAATCTGATTAGTTGCTATGGGCAACTAAGCCAGTTCTACTTTACTCTACTTTGTTTGATAAATGACCCCATTTAATTTTGTGATGGAATCAATTCCTGTTAATTCTATGGCACCAGCATATTCTGCAGTGCTGTACAGGAATGACCATCTTTCATATTAGAGACAATTTGAAGGAAGCCAGTTGACGTATCAGTATATTTTTGGAGTGTGGGAGCAAACCGGAGAACCCACGCAAACATGGGGAGAACATACAATCTCCATGCAAACATTATTATAGGTGGGACTTGCATCTAGAACCCCAGCGCCGCAAGACACAGTGCTAACCACAGAGCCACAGTGCTGCCCAGAAATGAGAAGATGTTATTTTGGTGAAAATTAGAGATGTGATTTTTCCACAGGTCTTCTAGATGACTTCTTCCATGTGCTGCAATCTTGGCTGGGCCTATGCTCTGACTAATGATGGAGCTTGAAGGTCATTGATGGATCTTTTCAGGCATGCTTAAGAAGCACCATCTTGTTGTGACAGAAGCCTCACACAAACCTCTCAGTGTCAAGAGAGACCAACCAACGTCCAGCTCTAGAGAAGGAGAGAAAGATTATATTAAAGAAAAATCCTAAAGGCTCAAACATATCCAAAATCAATTATAGTGCCCCTTTCATGCCTGACTACAGACACCTATGAACAGTGGTGATGGCCTGCACATCATAGATACTAAAATAATAGAACAATGGATACAGGAACACAACCTGTCCCTCTTTACCACCTCCAGTCAGTGTATGGAATATGTACTAAGCACAATGGGGGGGATCTATCATACCTCCTACACCAGTTTTATGCTACCAAAAAGATGCAATTTTTTGCACCAACCCATTTTGATTTATTTTTGCACTTTTACTCTATACTTGCCACTTGTCTGAAAGTGGGTATGATGTGGACTGACCTTAGTGGAAAGGGCATGGCCTTCCATGCTCTTGCAAATTTACTATAATTTACACTGAAAAATGCCATAAATTGTAGTTGACATCCATGCAGGGTTATAACTGACATAGATTTGACTTTCTGGCACATGGAGGCCAACGATGTGCATAAATTATGAAGAGACTTGCACCTCCTAATAGATTGGGCACCTCTCACTCCAGCACAAAGTAGATAAAGACTGATATATAAAACTACAGTCCTTATAAAATCTCCCCAACGTTGACCCAGCATAAAGCTGTATGTTACCTGAATTGGCACCCAGAGCACTGGTAGACCACTGTTGCAGTCACTGGCGTAACTATAGGGGTCGCAGCAGTTGCGACCGGGCCCCTAAGCCAGGGGGGCCCAGAGGCTTTACTGTACTTTATCCTTTATAAGGGGCAGTGCATCTTATAAAGGGAATACTAGCGAGCGCTTCCATAATGGAAGCGCTCACTAGTATGCAGGAGGAGGGGGAGTGAAGCGCTGTGAGCGCTCTCCAGCACTTACCCCTCCTCCTGCTCACTCTTCTCAGGATCCGCTCTGCTGTGTCCTGACTGTCTGCAGCGTCAGGACGTACAGAGCGCACTCTGACCTGACGCTGCAGGAGGTCAGATGACTGGATTTCAAGCCTTGCACCTATAGGGGTTTTTGACCAGACAAAAATAATGGTAGGCGATACCGGCTTCATAGGTAGAACAAGTCCTTTATATCAGCAGAAGAGATCCCAGCCGGGCTGCAGCTAATCATTTCTGTATAAGACTGTGTCTTGGTCTTTTCTTTGTTTTTACTGTTACTGTTTTTGTTCTTTCCCCCCTCCCTTTAATTGCTGACACTCCTTTCTCTTTCCACTCTATCTATACCCCCTTAATTTCATACACTTGAACCAATTCCCTTTCCCCCATACCTCATTCCTATTTGAAAAACCTTTCTTCTTCACAATAACCAGTTCCTCTTATCGTTCAAGTAAATTGGACAACCACTGGTAAACTATGAGTTGCCACATTTAATGTGAAGGGGATGAATTCCCCCTGCAAACGTAGGCAGCTGATGCTTATTTTGCGCAAGATGCATTCCCAAATAGTGTTCATGCAGGAAACTCATTTTCGTCAAGGAAGGATACCACGGCCCATCCATATAAACAATGGTTCAATAGCACACATCCCTCATCGGCCTCCAAAGGGGTATTCATAGCCATACACCATACTGTTCCATTCGTATTAAAAAAGCAGTTATCATATCAGTTATCATATCAGATGCCGAAGGAAGAATGCTGGCACTGAAAGGTGAATTAGCTTCTCGTAATTTCACACTAGTCCATCTATATGCTCCAAATACTTTGGTTACAGTACAGCTCTTTGCTGAGGGGCCCATAATTCTGGGGGCTGACCTCAATTTAGTATTAAACCCCAGTGATAGACTCATCAACTGCTAAGTCACATATCGCACAAAAACATATTGGTAGGCTGCAGAAGAAACTATGACCTACACCTGGTTGATGTGTGGAGGTGTCTCAACCCAACTGTAAAAGACTTCTCCTTTTACTCCAACCCACATAGATCTTACCAGAGGTTGGATTGTGTTCTAACATTTGCTTCTCTCCTGCCTCTTTTTAGCGCCGCTGCGATAGGAAGTATCACCATATCGGACCATGCTCCGTGTACTGCAACTCTCACCCTGGCTTCTCTACCTGGAATTGGAGACTCAATGAATCTCTATTGAATAACAAGCAACATTTTGAACAGATTAGAACTCAGTTAGAGGTTTCCTTTGAATCTAACTCTCCTGCATACAGCGCACACCCGATAATTTGGGAAGCCCATAAGGCTTACGTTAGAGATATCTTCATATCTCTGGGCTCCAAAGTTAAAAAGGACCAACAGAAGGTCATAGACTCGCTCCTGGCACAGATAGCCACTGTGGAAAAACTGAATAAACATTCTACAAGCAGAGCCTTTCAAGGGGACCTTATAGAACGTAGGCTCCATTTTCGCAAGCTTCTATCACAGAAAGCTGCAAAACAGATGTTATACTTTCAGCATAAAATATATGCACATGGCAATAATGGAGGGAAGTTAATGTCCTCACTGCTTAAAAAAGCTAGAAATGTGACATTTATATATATTATATAGGGGTTAGATCACCTTCTATTGATGTCCTCAATTGGAGGAGCCAGAACAGAAGAACTCTACAGCCAGCACTAGTGCAGGGAAATGTGAGTCTTTACTAAAGATAAGTATATGTGTGTATATGTGTAGCAGTGCTGTATGTGTGTATATGTGTGTAGCAGCGCTGTATATGTGTACCAGAACTGTATGTGTGTTTCAGGACTGTGTGTGTAGCAGAACTGTATGGGTGTACATTACCTGCTATGTGACAACACTTTGTAACAAGGATGTGCCACCATTTCTGATAAGTCTTTTTAGTAAGTACTTATATTTCTTATAAAATAGCAAGAGTGTCTTTTCATAACTGTGTTGTCCCTCAGTTATTACTCTTAAAAATGTATATATTGACAATTGCGTGTCACCAGTTTGAGTTGTGTGGCATTATTATGATTGATAATGCCGTGTGTCTCTGTGTGATCTTTCTGTAACATAATCATACTGACATAAAGATGTCAGTATGATTCCATTACTGAAAGGTCAGGCAGAGGCACACAGTATTATCAATCATGATAACGCCTTGCTCTTACCAAGTCCAGAATGCACAATCCCTCTCTCACACTAAGTGAGATTCCCACAAGGGATGCGCTTGTGTGAAAGATCCCTAATACATCTATACAAAGGTGCAGAATACACAAAATACGGAGGGCGGAGCCTGACCGTGCTTGATGGCGGCTGCTTGAGAGAAGCGCTCCCGCTGCCAACCTGCCTTTCAGCGCCTAAAGCACTCTATCCCCGTGAGATGGTCAAAATACAGCCGAAGCCTGGAACAGGCGACACAGCCAGTGCATCATCGGCTCCCACGTCCAGCAGAAAGATGGACAAATCCCTCAACAAGCGTTCTCCCCAGCTCCCTGCATGTGTGGACAAGATGGCGCCGGCTGAGAAGGGACATCACCGCAAGCAAGATGGTGAGTCAGAGGACGACTCCATAAGCGCTGACTCCGATCCCCGAAACATCCAGGGGGTAAGCGAAAATTGTCCCCTATCAAAGGATTACTTTGACTCTGCCCTCCATAGGGCACTGGCCCCGATCGCTGCGGATCTGTCCTCCATAAAGATCGACATCCGCCAGATAGGTAACAGGGTGGAAGCCCTTGAGCAATCGCAGGACTTGCTACACTCATATGCGGCAACCACAGCCAGTAGTCTGGATTCGCATAGGGCTGCCCTTAACACTGCTCTCCTAATGATTGAAGACCAGGAGAATCGGAGCCGTAGAAAAAACATACGGATTCACGGCCTTCCGGAAGCGCAAGACAAAGAAAACCTATTTGCCACCATGCATGATCTGTTTGCTTACTTATGGGGGTCAGATAGAGCCAAATCCATAGTGGTGGAACGGGTTCATAGAGCTCTGCGCCCCAAACCTCCTCCTACAGAAGGTCCGAGAGATATCATCTGTGGCCTCCTGAGCTTCCGTGACACAGAGGCCATTCTAGATAAAGCCAGGAGCTTACCGGAGGTGAAGATAGCGGATATCACTGTCCAACTGTTTCAAGACGTGGCTCCCTCCACCCTCCAGAAGCGGCGGATCCTAAAACCCCTTACAGAAGCGCTTAGATCTGCTAGGATCTCTTATAGGTGGCTATATCCGTTCGGCATTCTGGTCACTTCAGGGAACAGAAGACTCACCATCCGTACCCCAGAGGACTTGCAGGAACTATGGGGTGTACTCCGGATTCCTCCTATGGACATCCTGTCATGGCTCCCGGTCCAACAAGATGGCGACCCTCCTCCGCTTCCCATTTCATGGTCCACCGTCCGGAAGCAAAGATCCGGCAAACGCAAACCCTTGAGGATGGACACTAATGACTGAAGGCTGTAAATAATTAGTGCACAGAGTGGGAGTCATACTCCTTCGTATTTTGCATTTTCATAGTTATCTCTAATTATGGCAGGCCTGCCTGATGTTGCCTTCACAGGCGTCTCTTTACATAGTAATGACTAGGCTGTCACTCTACTGCTGCATATTACTCTCTCCCTCCCCTTGTGCCTATCATTAACTTACCTGAAGTGCCTTATCTTAATCCTTAATTTTTCGAAGTATTTTATTTATGTTTTGTTCACAGTTCTTTTCACATTTTTTCTTTATGAGGACATTGGGCTTCTTTATGATGACATGTAGCAGGTTACGGCTATCTTTTTACTATTTGTTACAATGGCTGACTTAACGATTAACATTGCTTTGTTTAATGTAAATGGGTGTAATAACCCCATTAAGCGAAGCCGTATGTTTCAAATATTAAACAGAGGGAAAGCTGACATAGTGATGTTGCAGGAGACTCACTTCCGTAGGGGTCATGTCCCAAATATGATGCGCTCCAACTCCACCAAATGGTTTCATTCCTGCCACACAAGCTCCTCTAGAGGAGTTAGTATTGGGATTCACAAAAATGTTCCCTTCTCCTCCACCTCCATTGTTGAAGATCCAGAGGGTAGATTTCTATTCCTCTCTGGTAGATTGGGTAACATGGAGGTCACATTATGCAACCTATACGCTCCTAATAATCGGACAGTGGCCTGGCTCAGGAAAATCTTCAAAGATATATCAGCGGTTGCCAATGGTCTACTGGTAGTAGGTGGAGACTTCAACCTTGTTTTAAATCCTAGACTAGATGCTTCTACCGGGAAGTCGGTTATTTCCCATAAGGCATTGGGGGGGGCTTCACAGTTGCTTGAGAGGTCTTTACCTTAATGATGTCTGGAGATCCTTGCATGCTGATTCTAAAGATTATACTTTTTATTCTACCCCGCATAGGTCGTACCAGAGGCTTGACTATCTGTTCCTACAAGACAGATGCTTACATCAGGTACGGAGGGTTGACATACACAGCATAACGATCTCTGATCATGCTCCACTCTTTATGTCACTATCTATTCCTGGGGTTATTTCAAGGGAATGGACGTGGCCACTCAATCCTACGCTCATAAACACCCCCTCTCAGCTTGCTTCCCTGACAAAAACGTTAAAGGGTTTCTATCACTTCGTTTCACCTATTTAGCTTTCAGACACTAGCGATCCGCTAGTGTCTGCTTTATCTAACCATCCTAATATAAGAGCTTATTGTCCTGCCGTTTAGCTAAAAAAATTACTTATATAGATATGCAAATGAGCCTCTAGGTGCTATGGGGGCGTGATTAGCACCTAGAGGCTCCGTCTACCTTAACAAACTGCCGCCGCCCAGCGCGTCCCTCCAGCCCGCCCATCTCCTCCGGAATGCGATGCTCCTCGTATTCGGCGCATGCGCAGTGAATGTCTGATCGCTTCCCTGCTCAGACATCTCCACTGCGCCTGCGCCGATGACGTCATAGTGCTCCGAGGAACAGGCGCAGTGGAGATGTCTGAGCAGGGAAGCGATCAGACATTCACTGCGCATGCGCCGAATACGAGGAGCATCGCATTCCGGAGGAGATGGGCGGGCTGGAGGGACGCGCTGGGCGGCGGCAGTTTGTTAAGGTAGACGGAGCCTCTAGGTGCTAATCACGCCCCCATAGCACCTAGAGGCTCATTTGCATATCTATATAAGTTATTTTTTTAGCTAAACGGCAGGACAATAAGCTCTTATATTAGGATGGTTAGATAAAGCAGACACTAGCGGATCGCTAGTGTCTGAAAGCTAAATAGGTGAAACGAAGTGATAGAAACCCTTTAAGGGAATACTTTGAGTTAAATGCTTCATCTGATACCAATCCTGCTTCTATTTGGGAAGCACATAAATCTGTTATTCGAGGAGAACTTATCTCCCTGGGCTCATATGTATAAAAAAAAAAGAGGTTAGCGGACATCAATTCCCTGCTATCGAAAATCGCGGTTATAGAATGTTCTCACAAAAAGTCTGCTACTCAGGAAGAGCATAAGCTCCTCACATCCCTAAGAAATGATTTTAAAACGCTCCTTAACGCTAAAGCAGCGAATGCTCTTTTCAAGCTTTGCCACAAACAATATGCACACGGGGATAAGGGGAATAAAATTATGTCTGCCTTGATCAAAAAAAGGGCAGAACAATCCCACATAAACCAGATTAGGTCGTCCGGGGGCCTTATGGTGAATAATACCGCGGAAATTGCGGAGGCATTTACGGCATATTACCGATCCTTATATAACATACGTCCTCTTTAAAACTCCAGTGACGGTATCCGAAAGACTCCTTAGGATATCTGATTTACGCCTCTTAAATTACCTACCATTAACAAACAAGACCAGGACTCGCTAATTGCCCCAATCACTCTAGAAGAAGTTCGAAAGGTCCTCTCCTCTGTTCCCCAAGGTAAGAGCCCGGGCCCTGATGGGTTCACAATATCTTATTATAAAAAATTCCTTCCCGTACTAGGCCCCCAGCTAGTCTCGTACTTTAATGCCCTGCTTCTTGGTGCTCCCATGAAAGAACAATCCTTGGAGGCGCACATAGTGGTACTTCCCAAGGAAGGTAAAGATCACTCCCAACCATCTAGCTATCGTCCCATTTCCCTACTAAATGCCGACACAAAACTTTGGGCTAAAATTCTTGCATACAGAATAAGTCCCCTCCTCCAAAAAATAATATCTCCAGAACAAGCTGGTTTTGTGGGTGGAAGGGAGTGCAGGGACGGTACTTTTAGGGTACAGCAGGCCATTGAATATACATGGAGAACTGGCTCGCAACTCACCCTTCTCAGCACTGATGCCGAGAAGGCGTTCGACCGGGTTGATTGGAAATTTATGGAATCGGCGCTGTACAAATTTGGTTTTCCGCCCCAGTTCGTAAGTGCGGTTTCAACGCCTATTAATCCCTCTTCAGTGCTTTTGAACATCCCTACTAGTGGTTTTCCTTTACACAAGCACTCCCTCTTAGCTCATCTGGTTTCAGCGGCGAAGCTAATAATTCCTCTGCACTGGTTGTTACAGCAAGCCCCTTCTATTGAAGAATGGGTACAGAAGGTACATGAAATTTATAGATTCGAAGAACTTTCCAGCTGGGAGACATTCTCCCATGATAAATTTGTGGTTATGTGGAAACCATGGCTGGATTGGTACAGCACTAACTGGATCTAATTATGGCACTAACTAGTGCTCTATTGATCTGTGTCTTACCTTCTCTACCTGTGCGATTATTAGCTCTGCCATTTCTGTCAGTATAGCTCTCCATTAGGAGAATTTTTTGTATGCCTCTTGCTGATCCGCATTATTATTATTATTGTGCTTATGTCTATGCCATACACTTGTCTTCTCCTGTTACCTAATATTAATGTAACTCATTTATTACTTCTGCTCAAATTGTCCTCATGACTGTTCTAGGGCGTGTTGCCCTACTTTGTTTGCACTTGATAAACTTTGCTTGCAATAAACAAAGATTTGAAAGAAAGAATACACAAAATACATTGTTACAGGGTTTAAAAGAAGTTTAGTTTAATTGAACTAAAACCCTAAAATTTACAGGTACAAGCTCTGCATTGTAACTGTATGGAACTACAAGGTCAAGCTTGTCTACTAGATGTTGGGATTTATTTTTCCACAAATTCCCCGGTGGTCCATTTTCCTAATCTACAGTCCACATTACAGTTGATCTAAGTTCTTCCAGTCTTAGTTTTTTTAGCTGTCCAGTCTTGATTTTCTTCAATCCAAGACAACATCACAAAGTGGCGGTATGATGAATTCGAGGAGATTAGTTACTGGTGAATTACACATGCCTATGGAGCGCAGATGTTCACTTATACTTGCTGCCGACAGTCTAGGTCTTCAAGGATTTTACTAGCTGGAGTCATTGGTGTTTTTTTGTCTTCATTGTCAAGCATGCCTTCATTCTTAAAGATCTTGTTTTACTTCAGTCCAGTGCCAATCATAGGTGTTCTTAGGTGTTATTTTGAAAAGATCTGACCTCTTCCACCCCTTTCTGCGCCTATTTACTCTCACCTAGGACAGTACTGTCATGGACAACATTAAATATTATTACTGGTAATGTTAAACAAATACTATGTACAGAGTATGACTTTGTACATAGTGAGTGACATTTAAAATGATCTCAGGCATGTGGTTAAAAAAAAAAAACAACCACCTCCACCCTTTAATAGCGGGCCATTCTTGACTTTCTCCAATCCAAGATAGCATCACAAGGTGTCACTGTCATGAATTTGAGGAGGTCAGTTATCAGTGAATTCAACATGCCTGTGATTAGAAAGGAAAAAAGATGTTATGTTGCTTATACTTACTTATGGATGTGCTGGTCTTCTGGTTTCTACTTGCTGGGTTCATTGGTGTCCTCTGTTGACAGGTGTTAGTCTGAAAAAAAAAAAAAAAAGATCCGGCCTCCTCCACCCCTTAATAGCCGGCCATTCCGCACCTATTTCCCCTCACCTAGGACAATGCTGTCATGGACAAGAGGAAATCTTATTACCGGTAACTTTAAAAAAATGACTATATACAGAGTATAACTCTGTATATAGTGGGTCATATTTAAAATGATCGCAGGCATGTGGTTAAAAAATTCCAACCACCTCCACCCTTTAATAGCGGGCCATTCTTGACTTTCTCCAATCCAAGATAGCATCACAATGTGACGCTGTCGTGAATTTGAGGAGATCGGCTACCGGTGAATTCAACATGCCTGTGAATAAAAAGGAGAAAAGATATTATGTTGCATATACTTACTTATGGATGTTCTGGTCTTCTGCTTTCTACTTGCTGGGTTCATTGGTGTCCTCTGTTGACAGGTGTTAGTCTGAAAAAAAAATAAAGATAAGGCCTTCTCCACCCCTTAATAGCCAGCCATTCCCCGCCTATTTCCCCTTACCTAGGACAGCAATGTCATGGACAAGAGGAAATCTTATTACCGGTAATTGAACAAAAAATTCCTATATACAGAGTATAACTCTGTATATAGTGGGTCATATTTAAAATGATCACAGGCATGTGGTTAAAAAATTCCAACCACCTCCACCCTTTAATAGCGGGCCATTCTTGACTTTCTCCAATCGAAGATAGCATCACAATGTGACGCTGTCGTGAATTTGAGGAGATCGGTTACCGGTGAATTCAACATGCCTGTGAATAGAAAGGAGAAAAGATATTATGTTGCATATACTTACTTATGGATGTTCTGGTCTTCTGCTTTCTACTTGCTGGGTTCATTGGTGTCCTCTGTTGACAGGTGTTAGTCTGAAAAAAATAAAAAGATCCGGCCTCCTCCACCCCTTAATAGCCGGCCATTCCGCGCATATTTCCCCTCACCTAGGACAATGCTGTCATGGATAAGAGGAAATCTTATTACCGGTAACTTTAAAAAAATGACTATATACAGAGTATAACTCTGTATATAGTGGGTCATATTTAAAATGATCACAGGCATGTGGTTAAAAAAATCCAACCACCTCCACCCTTTAATAGTGGGCCATTCTTGACTTTCTCCAATCCAAGATAGCATCACAATGTGACGCTGTTGTGAATTTGAGGAGATCGGTTACCAGTGAATTCAACATGCCTGTGAATAGAAAGGAGAAAAGATATTATGTTGCATATACTTACTTATGGATGCTCTGGTCTTCTGCTTTCTACTTGCTGTGTTCATTAGTGTCCTCTGTTGACAGGTGTTAGTCTGAAAAAAAAAAGAAAAGAAGATTAGGCCTTCTCAACCCCTTAATAGTCAGCCATTCCCCGCCTATTTCCCCTCACCTAGGATAGCAATGTCATGGACAAGAGGAAATCTTATTACCGGTAATTGAACAAAAAATTCCTATATACAGAGTATAACTCTGTATATAGTGGGTCATATTTAAAATGATCACAGGCATGTGGTTAAAAAATTCCAACCACCTCTACCCTTTAATAGCGGGCCATTTTTGACTTTCTCCAATCCAAGATAGCATCACAATGTGACGCTGTCGTGAATTTGAGGAGATCGGTTACTGGTGAATTCAACATGCCTGTGAATAGAAAGGAGAAAAGATATTATGTTGCATATACTTACTTATGGATTTTCTGGTCTTCTGCTTTCTGCTTGCTGGGTTCATTGGTGTCCTCTGTTGACAGGTGTTAGTCTGAAAAAAAAAAAAAAAGATTAGGCCTTCTCCACCCCTTAATAGTCAGCCATTCCCCGCCTATTTCCCCTCACCTAGGACAGCAATGTCATGGACAAGAGGAAATCTTATTACCGGTAATTGAACAAAAAATTCCTTTATACAGAGTATAACTCTGTATATAGTGGGTCATATTTAAAATGATCACAGGCATGTGGTTAAAAAAATCCAACCAATCCACCCTTTAATAGCGGGCCATTCTTGACTTTCTCCAATCCAAGATAGCATCACAATGTGACGCTGTCGTGAATTTGAGGAGATCGGTTACCGGTGAATTCAACATGCCTGTGAATAGAAAGGAGAAAAGATGTTATGTTGCTTATACTTACTTATGGATGTTCTTGTCTTCTGCTTTCTACTTGCTGGGTTCATTGGTGTCCTCCGTTGACAGGTGTTAGTCTGAAAAAATAAAAATAAAAAAAGATTAGGCCTTCTCCACCCCTTAATAGCCAGCCATTCCCCGCCTATTTCCCCTCACCTAGGACAGCAATGTCATGGACAAGAGGAAATCTTATTACCGGTAATTGAACAAAAAATTCCTTTATACAGAGTATAACTCTGTATATAGTGGGTCATATTTAAAATGATCACAGGCATGTGGTTAAAAAAATCCAACCAATCCACCCTTTAATAGCGGGCCATTCTTGACTTTCTCCAATCCAAGATAGCATCACAATGTGACGCTGTCGTGAATTTGAGGAGATCGGTTACCGGTGAATTCAACATGCCTGTGAATAGAAAGGAGAAAAGATGTTATGTTGCTTATACTTACTTATGGATGTTCTTGTCTTCTGCTTTCTACTTGCTGGGTTCATTGGTGTCCTTTGTTGACAGGTGTTAGTCTGAAAAAAAAAAAAAGATCCGGCCTCCTCCACCCCTTAATAGCCGGCCATTCCGCGCCTATTTCCCCTCACCTAGGACAATGCTGTCATGGACAAGAGGAAATCTTAATACCGGTAACTTTAAAAAAATGACTATATACAGAGAATAACTCTATATATAGTGGGTCAAACGTAAAATAATCGTAGGCATGTGGTTAAAAAAAAAAAAAATCCGGCCTCCTCCACCCCTTAATAGCCGGGTTGTCTTGATTTTCTCCAACCCAAGACAGCATCACAAGGTGGCGCTATCATGAATTTGAGAAGATCAGTTGCCGGTGAATTACAAATACCTACGATTAGAAATGAGCGCAGATGTTCTTGCGCTCATACTTACGGCCAACTGTGCAGGTTTCAAGGCATCCATCGGTGTTCGTTGTCTTCAGTAGTCCAGGAGGACATCTTGCTCTGGTGACATTAGAGCTGGTGGAGGGTTTACCAGGTGACAAATGAAAACCCTCTGAAAATGGCCTGATGTTTCAGTGGTAAACGTCGCTTTTTGGCCTCTACTGCCTCCATTCTTTTCAGGTTGAAACATGTTGCACTGTTTTGAGGTATAGATGGCTATAAGAAAAAGCAATAAACAAAAATGAGAAAACAGTCATTACAGGTGATCACAAACCTGATAGGAATCTCAGACAAAGTTGTCATCTTTGGACAACCGCTTTTTAAGTGCTCCAAAAAGAACATTTGAAAATCATTAAAGGGGTTGTCTCACTTGGCACAATGATAGTTATATTCAATATAAGCCCATAATAAACAACTTACTAATATACTTCATGTTTCAAAGCTGGGTCCTCTCCTAGATAATCCTCATCTTGCTTTAGATCATGCCCGTTGTCAGGGGTTACGGCCACCTCTGCAATGTAGCAGCCGTAGCTGCCTCTGCTCATTAGAAAGTACAGCGCTGGATTGTATGGTGGCAGGGATCAGGGGAGCGAGCTCTCATACCTGCACATGCGCACTAGCTCCCTCCTGCCCCGGCCACCTCCTATGTACTGTGTTGAACAGCTCCCACCAATGTCAGAAGCCTTGGAGCTGTTCAACAGTGGCGTTGCTAGGGCTGGTGTCACCCGCTGCGGTAGAAAATGGAGTCACCATCCCCCCCCCAAGCATGCACTTTTTGTTGTGGTAAAACTGGAAAGGTCATTGTATATATATTTTTCTTTTGATTGGGTCACTAAAATAATAGATAACAGAGGTGCAGTAGACATTTCTTATCTAGATTTTAGTAAGGCTTCTGACACTGTCCACATAGAAGACTTATCAATAAACTGCAGTCTTTGCACTTGGACTCCCATATTGTTGAGTGGATTAGGCAGTGGCTGAGGGACAGACAACAGAGGGTTGTGGTCAATGGGGTATATTCAGAGCAAGGTCTTTACCAGTGGGGTACCTCAGTGATCTGTACTGGGACCTATTCTGGCGGGGTGTTGCTGGTGGATGATGGGGGTGCTACTGCTGTAGGGGGGCATCCATTAGCTCAGCAGACTCCCCCAAAGCTTAGAGCCCCAGCACCCCCTTTCCCCCCTGCCAGCAGCAGCTCACCTAGGTCAGATGCACCCAACTTTCGCTGGCTGGCTGACCGAGACACCAAATGCTGTTCAATTTCTTCTGGTGACCGTTTCTTTGTGTGGTCATCGTGTTCTGACCTGTGCGGACGAGTCACGTAGAGGATGTCCATCAAGCTCCGCCCTACTGCAGCGGCGCCGCTGACGTCCTTTCACGTCCTTCACTGAGCCTGCCGACCGACCCAAGCACTAACGGGGGTTTAGATAGTAAACAGACCGCTGACGTGGGGGGGGCTAAGCAGACAGCTCGCCGACGGGGTGGGGGCGTCTAGGGGTTGGGGGTGCTAGCAGACAGATCGCCTACGGGGGGGTGCTAGCAGCCAGATCGCTTACCGGGGGGAGGTGTTAGTGGTGTTGGGTCCGGTGGGTGACGGCACTCACCTTATCAGATTGGTGTCACCCACACCCCCTCGCAACGCCACTGCTTTTCAACACAAGAAAAAGCAGCTCCAGGCATGGGGGGACGAACCTATTATATGTGCAGGATCTAGGCTGTCATCTGGTGCTAGAAGACAGCTGTTCAGGGCAGTTCGACCTGCTTTTAACTTAGTAATATAGTGTGCCCTTTCATTCGCAGCCAGGGGAGCAAGCAGGGCACAGACAAGCTGTGGGCGTGATTACAGCGCTGCCTATGCCATCAATCAAGTAAAGTGTGACCATCCCCAGAATGAACTGAAAGTGCACAGCTAAAGATCCACGCTGTGCTCAAATTGCAAGGTGAGAAAACCCCTTTAAGGATATATGTGACAGGACAGGACCTTGAGCACTGCCGAGAACCTGACATATTAATTTAGTAGTGTTTGGCCATCCATTATACCCTCAGTAGTCATATGTAGTTTAGTTTGTAGTGCTCTTGCCCACTAAATCCTATGTCTATGCCTCCTCCTCAGCACCTGCCCACATGTCCCCTTATTCAGCCTCTGATACTAAGATTAATATATAGTATATAAAGTGTATTTATAGCAGGGTAGACTTTCTGTTTATGTACTTACTACAGGGATGTGTGGTGGAGTCATCCGAAGGGCTTCCACTGAGACCCAGTCAATATGCTGGAAGAAATGATGGCCTCGGATGTTACCGTGGACTCCTAAGCGGTTGGCAGGATCTCTCTGGAGGAGCTGAAAATGGAAATGTAATTATAAATGACCACAGTTTCCTCTGACCACAATGACCAGACAGATCCCAGAACTACTTTTTCAGGGACTAGTTAAATGAAATCAGTAATCTGGTTTCTATGGGAGACATCTCCACTCTTCTTTTCTGACAATTTTGAGAAATGTGCCCCAATGTTTATTCTATCTGAATGTTGGACTTATGCTGTAGTGTCAGCAATGGGAGATTTTAGAAATCTATGGCTGCTTCTTGCATAAATTCAGAGGGGGTGCACAAGGGGCTTATTTATTAAGATAGGCAATTTACCCGCCGGTCTAAGGCTACTTTCACACTTGCGGCAGTGTGATCCGGCAAGCAGTTCCGTCTTCGGAACCGCCTGCCGGATCCGCCGATCTGGATGTGACTGAAAGCATTTGTGAGACGCATCCGGATGCGGATCCGTCTCACAAATGCATTGCGAGAACGGATCAGTCTCTCCGCTTGTCATGCGGACAGACGGATCCGTCTTGTATCTTTTTTAGAATTTTTACCTGTCTGCGCATGCGCAGACCGGAAGGATGGATCCGGCATTCCGGTATTTTGAATGCCGGATCCGGCACTAATACATTCCTATGGGGAAAAATGCCGGATCCGGCATTCTGGCAAGTCTTCAGTTTTTTCCGCCGGAGATAAAACCGTAGCATGCTATGGATTTCTCTTTTGCCTGATCAGTCAAAATGACTGAACTGAAGACATCCTGATGCATCCTGAACGGATTACTCTCCATTCAGAATGCATGGGGATATGCCTGATCAGTTCTTTTCCGGTATAGAGCCCCTGTGACGGAACTCTATGCCGGAAAAGAAAAGCTCTAGTGTGAAAGTACCCTTAATTGTGTCTTCAGTGCTGTGGAAGTGCAGGCATCTACATAACTTTGGCACTTCCTCCAGCAGGACGTGCGACAATCTTAAATCTACACCAGCTCCCTTCCTGGCATAGATTTAAGTAATTTTTTGCGCCAAAAACTGGTGTACAAAATGATGAATGAAATGGGCCTGCTACCCCCTTTTTTAGACCTGTCAGCAAAGTAGCGCAAGTGGGGTCACAGATTTTGTCTCAAAATGCCTTGCACCAAAATCTGCAAGAGTGAGGTTTCCTCTGTCACTACAAAAGTGTCATATATCAGCTAATAAATGAGCCCCTAGGTATGTATAGTAAATGTGTCCTCAGTACATTCACTACCTGACTCTCATTCAAATTATCCTTTATGTCAGTTTTTCTTAAATATTCTACGATGGGAGAACCACTATAATGTTCCCCTTCTTGCTTATAAAAGTGGTAGTTCGTGCTGCTATTTAACCAGGCTCCGGGGCAAGTTAGACATTTTGTTACTGCTGAGACTGGCTCTGGTCAGGTTGTGGCTCCAGGGGTGACTACTCAGCATGTCCTCTTGTGGAGACCAATATTGTAGCCTTGAATACTACATCAGCACTCGTTGTGCTACCAGCACCTCCGAGGGGCAACCTAAGTTCTAAACACTACAATGGCAAGTACCATATTTTTCGCCCTATAAGACGCACCTGCCCATAAGACGCACCGAGGTTTTTAAAGAGGAAACCAAGAAAAAAAATATTTTTAACCAAAAGGTGTGCTTTAGGTGGGTTTTGAACTAATGGTGGTCTGTGGATGACACTATTATGGGGGATCTGTGGATGACGCACTGTAATTGCGGATCTGTGGATGATACTGTTATGGGGGCATCTGTGGATGACACTGTTATGGGGGCATCTGTGGATGACACTGTTATGGGGGCATCTGTGGATGACACTGCTATGGGGGATCTGTGGATGACACATATATAGCATCTTATGCTATATATGTGTCATTCACAGATCCCCCCCCCCATAACAGTGTCCCTGTGTAGTGACCCCCCAATACAGGGGGTGCGGGCCGACAACTGGTGTTGAAATCGCGGCGGGGCCTCTGGGATCTGTAGGCAATCCATATGTAAAGTGTAGAAATCCTCTGCGTAGGGCAATCCACCTAGTACTCACTATGAAACTTGTACTAGCAGGCTGGCTAGCCGGTCACTCACTTCGCCATGCACATGCTCCTCCCCCTTGAAGCAGGGGGAGAATGCGCCTGACGAAGTCAGTGATTGGCCAGCCTGCCTGCTAGTACGGGAGATTCATAGTGAGTACTAGGTGGATTGCCCTACCGCAGAGGATTTTTACACTTTACATATGGATTGCCTACACTTTATATATGAATACTGCTGTGTGCGGGGTCCGGTGTAATAGAGTACAGTGACTGCACCGGGCCCCGCCGTGATTCCAGCAGTTGGCGGCCTCCAGCCCCTCCTCGCTGATACATTGCAGTCCGTGCTGTGCAGCATTACAGCCCGCGATGTATCAGTGTCAGCAGAGTAAAAATGGCAGCATTCGCCCCATAAGACGCACTGCCGTTTCCCCCCCACTTTTGCGTCTTATGGGGCGAAAAATACGATATTTGTAAAGTAGTTTATGGCGCACTAGGGGGTATTGTAAGGGAGATGTCTTCCTATCACAGTTTGTCATATAACATTATATAAAATACAGTTGTGTCATGCAGTAACATACTGACCTCTTTAATAATGTCTGCAGCGCTGGAGCGTGTCAATAGTGTAGGATCGTAAGTACACTCACTGGTAATCATTTGATTTAAGATGACACCAAATGAATACCAGTCCACTCCAACGCCATACTCCTCCTTAGCCAACATCTGCCAGAAAGGAGAGAAGAGTTATTACACAGCTCATACTGTGAAACCCACATTGTAATCGCTGAGGCTTTGGCCATTGCCAACATAGTGTATAATGAGTAGCACAAAGGTGTTTAGCTGAATGATGTTCTTCGTCCACCCAGCTGCAGATAAACTGCAACCACAAAGTCATCTGCTGCTGTAGGGACAGACATTGCCTTAGGCTCCATTCACATGTCCGCAAATGGGTCCGCATCCATTCCGCAATATCGGGAACGGGTAATTACCCATTCATTCTCTATGGGGCCAGAAGAGATGTGGAGAGCATCCGCATTTCAGGAGCGCGGCCCCGAACTTCCAGGCCGCGGCTCCGCAAAAAATAGAACATGTCCTATTCTTGTCCGCAATTGCGGACAAGAATAGGCAGTTCTATGGGGGTGCTGGCCGGGTGTATTGCGGATCCGCAATACACTACGGACGTGTGAATGGACCCTAACAGTGCTAATTTTTCTGATAAACGTCTCGTCAAGTGATAGCGACAGAAGGAACCTAACTCTTGTAGGCTCAGTGTGACCAAGTGTTACATGGTGGCTCATTCATTTGAAGGGGCACATTAAAATATGATGTTTCCCCATCAGCACCCAGTGTGGTGGCAGTGGTAACAGGTGATCTCTAATAGATAGAAATGCCATACCCACTGTGTCCTGTTGACTATTGGGGTGGCTTCAATCTAAAAAGAGGTGGTCCAGATGGGACAGCCCCTGTAGGTATACTGAGTAAATATCCAATCACAAGAACTGGAAGATCACTTAGCCCTTATACATATGTCTGTAAGTAAAGAAAGTTTCTTGTCCTGGAAAGCAGCCTGTTTCACCCTGTATTGACCTTAATTCTTTACAATAACTAGAGCTACTTGATGAACACTTGCCGCTGCTACTAAGAGGGGGCCTTCAACTTTACAGAATGGACAGGAAATAAATAATGAATGGTATGACTTTAGAACTAGTCTTAAACGAATTACTTTGCAGACAGTAATTCTGATTTTCATGTCTCTTGAATTTGTATTGTCTACATTCCTAAACTTTGCCAGTGCATGGTCCAAAACCAGTAAAGAAGTTTTCCTCGTTTAAAATATTGATTATCTTTCATCAGAATAGGCGATCAATATGATATCTGTGGGACATCCCCACTGGTCAAGTGTTTGTGGAGCTACTGTACTACCTGGGATATTGCAGGTTATTGCAGCTTTTTACCATTCACTTCAAAGGGAAGAAGCCACAATACGATGCAGATGGCTTTGAAGAGGTTGTAGCCATCAAAGAATCACTGTGACACCTTCAAACAGCTAATCAGTGATGTTGCCAGTAGTTAGACTCCTGCCAATGCACTCCCACCAGGTATATTGATACCTAGAAAACCCCTTTGATACAACTGGATCAGTGAAAATGAGGAACATTCTCCTTTTCTCACCTCAGGAGCCACATAGCCTTCTGTTCCAGCATATTCGGTGGCTGTACGGTCTCCAAACATGTTCTCAAGTGCGAGACCAAAATCTGTGATCTTAATATGACCATTATCAGCCACCAGGATGTTCTCTGGCTTGAGGTCTCGGTGGATGATGCCCTTAGAATGTAGAAATTGGATGCCACACACGAGTTCGGCGGCATAGAATCTGTCAGAAAAGAAAATAAGTGACTATAATATGGGGATAACACAAGAGACTCACAAATAACAGGTAACATGTTCTTCTTATCACTAACACCTGATGGGACATGTCTGGAGCTGAATGATGGCTCAAAATCACACACAAAATCACATAATAACACTAATATCACAACACATTGAGGAGATCTGGTTTCCAGTTTTTCATTTAAAGGGATCGTCCCATCTGGACATTTATGGTATGTCCATAGGATCCGCCATAAATGTCCAGTAGGTGTGGATTCTCCTTCTAGCATTGGCTCCTTTTTCAATAATGGGGCCCTGCTATGAAGGAAGAGTACACTGCTCCATTCACGGCTATGGGACTTTCAAAAATTGTCAAGGGAGAGCGCTCATCTATGTTTGGAAGTCTCATAGCAGGGATAGAGGTGGGACTTGCACCTATTGAACATTAATGGCTTATTCTATCGATATGTAATAAATGCTCAAATGCGAATATCCCTTTAATATCAGGAATATCATGGCAGGGCACATGGGAGAGCAGGTCTCATGAGCGTGATGTGGATAGGGCCAGACACTGTATCTAATATTTCATGTCATTTTCTGACTGTTTGGCTGAGGTTTTTATTTAGCCTTACCTTGCACTGGGGATGTCAAGCTGCCCCTTCATCTCTAGGAATTGATCAAAGTCCCCGCAGCTCATGTATTCCAGCCCAAGTAGAACAAGCATCTGTGACATAGAAGACACCATTACCAAACCATCTACACATATACTATACATAATACAGCAGTGGCTTCTCTCATCCTTAAAGGGATCTTCCAGTTTCAATAAGTAAAGGTTATTCTTTATACTATATTTAGGGTTACCTGTTGGGTCATTTGATAAAAGTATTCTATACTGTACCTTGGTCTGAAATGCAAAGGGTGCGTGGACGAGGAAGGGGCTCCCAGATGCCAGCCGTAACACTCGGTGCTCCACCAACACATCCGCCTCATCACAGTCGGCAAGCATGGCTTTCTTCCTGATGACTTTGACAGCATACTTCTGATGGTTAGAAGTATCCTCTGCCAAGACGACTTTACCATAACTGCCCTGCCCGAGCACATGGTGGAATATTAATCTCTTCCTGATGTTATCGGAGAGTGTGCTTCTAGAGCAGGTTGGCCGAACACCACTGTCCTCAACTAGGGCGAAAAATAATAGAAAGACATGAGAAGACATTTAAAGGGGTATTTTTCCATCTAAGGCGTTTATAGCATATGTATTTTCTTGTTTCTTTCTGTAACTCCCATAGACTTCAGTAGAGAGGGCTACATACAAGCACAGCTTCCTTTCAGTAGAAGTGTATAGAGAATGCGGCAGCAGGCCAGTCAGCAGTCAGAGGTGGCACCCGCAGCTGTATGGCATTTATGACATTTTCTGTGAATGGGAATATGTTTAACATCTACTTAAACGGATTAACCACTGGAAACATCACACGCATGATATTAGTGATAAATAGTATCAAACCATTAGCACCAATGTCCGATGGTTTAATAGGAATCATTCATGTGTACAGGCAGGTCCGCAAACCTGTCTACCAGTGACGGCCACTAATGGAGGGTTTCGTCCGTCAGCGGCCTCAATTCATTTACACTGGAGGATGGAGGATGTTGATGGATGGAATACTCCATCAGCGGCCATTTGCAGAGCACAGCTCCGGCAGGGGGTATAACGGACCTGGGTGTAAACATGAATTGTTCTTAGTAAACCATTGGACATTGTTGCTGATAGGTTAATAATGATTATAATTAGTGGCATGCGTGTGCTGTTCCCACCATGAGCAGAGCCTTATATATAGCGGTCAACTTGTTAAAGAGGCCTTTCTGTTTCATGATATTGATGATCTCTCCTCAGGAAACGTCATCAATATTTGATCGGCGAGGGTGCAACTCCTGTCACCCCCAATCACCAGGCCTTGACCGGCATGTCATCTACATTGTAGCAGTGATACAGGGTAATTACAGCATCTTGTCCCATTCATGTACCCCGTAACACTGAGAAAATACTGAACAAGTGATTATTCTCACAGTGATTACATTTTCATAGTGATCTTACTGTCACCGATCACTCTTGTAGTAAGTTACTTCTGCTTTGCCACCACTGACTGACGGAAGTATAGTGCTCCCCCACTTTATAAAAAGTTCTTCAGCAGCAACAGCAGGTACGGGGCTGTTTTAATACATTGGTGGGCCCAGTGCAAAGTTTCCTGAGTGGGCCCCCCCCCCCCCCCCCCAACTCTCCATCTGTCTGGCCTGTATACTTCAGTTTTCTTTAGGAGTGTGGAACAGCGCAGTAGACGACCCTATCCCATACAACAGAATCCAGCACATCTAAATAAATACAGACTCAGACCAGATCCCAAAATAAATACAGACCCCACACCAGGTGCCTTAAAGGGTGTCCCACCATTACATGTCACACTCACTTTATAGATGACAAAGTGAAGCCTATGTGCCATTACCATGCTGCTTATCCACTGAAGTTATGACATTTGCTTATACAGAGATCACTCAAATTACAGTATTAGGGCTCGTTCACACGAACGTATTTTGCGGGCCGTTTTCTGCATTCCGCATAAGGTCCGAATACGGAACGCTTCATTTCAATGGGTCCGCAAAAGATGCGGACAGCACTCTGTGTGCTGTCCGCATCCGTTGCTCTGTCCCGTTGCCCCGCAAAAATCCATTTTGCGGATAAGAATAGGCATTTCTATAATAGACCTCCTGTTCCGTTCTGCAAATTGCGGAAGGCACACGGAAGGCATTATTTTTTTTTGCGTATCCGCAATTTGCGGACCGCAAAAAACGGCACGGTCGTGTGAATAAGCCCTTAATCGGTTCTGGGACGACCATTGTATGTTGAGTCTATAACTCTATGGAAAACCAGCAATTGGTTACAAAGCCCAAAAATGTATTTTATGTGCTCCTAACACCTCTCACAATGCATATATATGCCCCAATACCTGTTTTTCATGTCTGTGCTTTCTTTCTCCCTGTCTGGGTATCAGAGTATCCTGGCAGGTCTGTTTACATTCAGTGCTTCCTGTTTTCTTCACTACCTAGCTTTATTTATAAACAAGCCTGGCTGCTCTGCAGAGTGATGAGTCGCAGGCTGACCCCACCCCCACACTGGTCCGTCTGCAGGAGGTACGACCACTGCACCTCCTGTGACCATCTTTCTACACCCATACATGAATCCTGCTAGTTTCTTGCTTGTCTCTTGCTATATCACATCACTAACAGTCCATAGGCTTCTTCCTCACCATCTAGAAGTGCAATAACAGCAAGCACATAAAAATTGTTCTGTATGTAATCCTATCATGTACAATACAGCCTGCTATGACTGTAACATTATCTGTTGTGTGATACTGCCTGTTGTGCTGTGTATCTAATCCCATCTTGTAGGATACTGTCTGGTGTGGTGTGTATCTAAGCCCATCATGTCCAATGCTGTTCATTGTGCCTATGTCTCTAAGGCTTATTGCACACGAACGTGTGCGCTCCATGGTTGTATTGCGGACCGCATTTGCGGATCCGCAATACACGGGCACCGTTCCATGTGCATTCCGCATCATGGATGCGGACCCATTCACTTTCCATGGGTCCGCAAATCCGGAGATGCGGAATGGTGCGGAACGGAAGCACGGAACGGAACCCTACGGAAGCACTACAGAGTGCTTCCGTGGGGTTTTGTCCTGTACTTCCGTTCCGCAAAAAGATAGAACATGTCCTATCGTTTTGCGGAACGGCTGGATTGCGGACCCATTAAGTGCATGGGTCCGTGTTCCGCTGCGGCTGCCCAATGGTGGGTGTTCGGGACCGTAGCACAGTTCGTGTGCAATAGGCCTAGGGGTACTTTCACACTTGCGTTGCTGGATTCCTGCAATCTGTATGCAAACGGATACCATTTGTGGATGGATCCGGATGCGGATCCGTCTCACAAATGCATTGCAATACTAGATCCGTCTCTCCGTTTGTCATCCAGAAAAACTGATCCGGTATTTATCTTTTTCGCATCTTTATAGGTCTGCGCATGCGCAGACCGCAAAACCGGATCCGTTTTTCCGGAACACTTGAGCATTAATGCAGTTCAATGTAAAATAATGCTGTATCTGGCAAGTGTTCCGGAATTTTGGATGGAGAAAATACCGCAGCATGCTGCAGTATTTTCTCCGTCCAAAAACCGTACAGTGACTGAACTGAAGACATCCTGATGCATACTGAACAGATTGCTCTCCATTTAGAATGCATTAGGATAAAACTGATCAGTTTTTTTCCGGTATTGAGCCCCTAGGACGGAACTCAATACCGGAAAAGTTTAATGCAAGTGTGAAAGTACCCTAAGTCTGTCATCTCCCCTGCAGTCTACTGTTCCGTATCAAAGATTTGTATATGTGGTTCTGTCTGCTGAGCTGTGTATCTAAGGCCTCATACACATGACTGTATCCATTTAATGGTGTGCAAATCACGGATGTGCAAAACAAGGATACCATCATTGACTTCAATAAGTTTGTAGTTCGCATTTTGAGGACCAGAATACGACATCCCTTGTGGAAAAGACATGCGGATGTTGAAAGCACACGGATGGTGCAGATCCGTGTTTTCAAGCCCCCAAAAAATACAGTCATGTGCATCAGCCCTATTAGGGGCCATTAAACATAGCGGGTTTTACCTCTGAATTTTGGTGTGGGCAGCCTCACCGAAATTTCGCCACCCTATCCTTTCTACCTTTCATTCATTTCAATGGGATGCAGCATTGAGGATCACAGAGCAGCAGCTCTGAAAAGTCACGGGATCCTCACCGCTGCCCCCCATTGACATGAATAGGAGGCAGAAAGGATGCAGAAACTGGCTGTAAATTCCGCTGTAAAATCCCACATGTGAACGTAATACTGCACTCCTATAACAGTGACATCCACAGTGCAATCCATAGAGCGCCCCACAGTGCCATCCATAGTGCCCCCCAGTGCCAAGTATCCCCCCAGTGCCATCCACAGTGTGCCCCACAGAGTGCTCCAAAGTGCCATCCAGAGAGCTCACAGTATCATCTTCAGTGCTATCCAGAGTGCCTTACAGTGCCATCTTCAGTGCCATCCACAGTGCCATCCAACATGTGCCCTACAATGCCATCCACAGTGTCATCCACAGTGTGCCCTACAGTGCCATCCATAGTGCCCCACAATGTCATCCACAGTGCTCCCCCCACAGTGCCATCCACTGTGCTCCCCAACAGTGCCATCAACAGTATGTCCCACAGTGCCATCCAAAGTGTTTCCCTTATTGCCTTCTAGAGTTCCCCACAGTGCCATCTATAGTGCCCCACAGTGCCATCCACTGTGTCCCCCACAGTGCCTTCCACAATTTGCCCCACAGTTTAATCCACAATTCCATTCACAGTATGCCCCACAGTGCCATCCAAAGAGTAACCCACAGTGCCACCCCACAGTGCCATCCACAGTGTATCCCACAGTGCCATCCACAGTGTCCCCATAAATGCCATCCACAGTGCCATCCACAGTGTGCCCCACAGTGCCCCCATTTCCATCCACAGTGCCCTCCACAACGCCATCCAGAGTGCCCCACAGTGCCCCCCACAGTGCCTGTCCACAGTGCCATCAACAATGAGCCCCACATTGCCATCCACAGTGCCCCCCCTGCATTGCCATCCATTGTGTGCCCCACAGTGCTATCCAGAGTGCCCCACAGCACAGTGACAGCACAGAGGCTGATCACTATGTGTTGACTTTCAGTTTGGACCCGCCTACAATATGGGGCTTCTTTTAGTTTTTTCCAGGACCACTGTTAGTTCCCAGTCCGCCCTTGTGTGCATGAGTGAGAAAAGTATAGGCGTCACATATCAGCGTGTGCGCCGACAAGACTGCTGGCTTCCCCGGCACATGCGCAATAGTGTATAGGGGTCGGGAATAAAGAAGGCCGGCAGGAGGAGGTGACGTCAGTGATGACGCGCTGTCTCCTCTTTCACAGAGGAAGAGAAGAAGACGGGCTATCCTTCCTTCCACAGGCAATTTTTAAGAAAGATTTCTAACTTGGGGCTGGAAACCCCTTTAAGGAAAACAGACAGGAATAGATGCTGGAAGCTGTAAATCACTCTCTATGGTGAGGACATGAGCTTCTTCAGGGTCTTGCATAGTACATAGATGTACCAGACAAGGGGGCAGTACAGAACTTAGTAGTACTGCAGAGGAGCTACTAGACAACCGATAAAGGGGTTTTACCAGAGAAATAGCCATACTAATTGTTTGGATCTGAGTCTGAGGCATTGTATGTTGAGTCTGGTTTCAACTTACAATGGCCAAGAAAAGACTATTGTATGTGGAAAATACTGTATCCTGAGGCCATTGTATCTTGAGGGATCATTGTATAGTATGGCGCCACCTGGTGCTTAAATCAGCACTTTCATGTACTGAGCTGAGTGCTGCACGTCCTTCACTGTGATCACTGCAGAGGAGCTAATAAAAAATGGCTTCTTTCATGCAGAAGGTTGTATCTAATTGACTGCTCTGCAGGGAACAGAGGATCATTATGCAGAGCAGAGACCTGGCTGTGGCAGAGTGACTGAGCATGTGTGACCAGCAGCACTCAGCTCAGCAGATGGATGTGCACATTGCTATATAATTTGAACACCAGGTGGCACCATACTTTCTAAGTAAATGGCATAACTCTTAACTGAATCGTTTATTTGTCTGGTTGTTTCATTTTGGTGACCTATTCTGGAGATAGGTCATCCATTTTAAAATCTGAGAAAAATTCCTATTTACCATCTAAAATATGTAAACAATAATAAAATAAACATAATTGTTTTATTTCACACAGTGAACATGAAAAAAAAGCTGCCAGAATTGCTGGTTTTTGGTTACTCACCTCCCAAAAGAGGTGATCAAAAAATCATACTTACCCCAGAATGGAACCAATAAAAACTAGCACGCAGACTGGAAAAATAGCAGGTCCTTCCACAGCTCCATGGATGGTGAAGTAACAAAGTTATGGGTCTTAGAATACAGTGACAAAGGTTTTTTTTAAAGCTTTTTATTTAATAAAACATATTAAAACTCCACATTTGGTATCACTGGAATTGGACTGGTGACAGAATACAGATAACATCCGGGGCGCATCTATAATTAGGGAAAGTGAGGCGGTGTGCTAGGACAGCAGGGGCGGTAATTTAGCCTCCAGCCCTGCATCCCTGCACAGCCCTGCAGACATCTGTGTCTTTGGGGATTATTGTACATCACGGTTCAAACCGCAAAACAAAACCGCCATGTACAATGACCCCCTAGGCATTGTGTAGAGACCACAGTATGAAGGACGTTTGAAATGGAAAGTCAGAAACTCCACAGACAGAAGATGATGGAAACCTTTGTATTTCTTCTGTATGTTGGCTCTATTCGGATTTGACTTACAAATACTAAACTAAATACACAAGTGTGAAAGTGACTCTTCAAAAAGAAGTTCTGCAGCAGCTGAAGTGAGTATCATAAAGAATAATGTTCTCAAATCCACAATGCCGCACCTTTTCCGCTGTGTTTTTTGTACGCAGCTTGCGGAGGAGAATTCAGAATTTCTCATTCACTTTGCTGGTTCTGTACCATGTTGTGGATTTGTCACACGAAAATCTGCGAGATCAAATCTGCAGCTAATCAGTCACGTGTGACTGCAGCCTCGGGGCCTTGGAGGAAATCTTTACATAGATGAATATTAGAACATTTTGGACATCCTATTCCCTTAAGAAACAAATGTAATCAGTAAAAGCAGAGCCCCTTTAACTGTCCGGGTATCTGACAGGTGAATAGCGGTGTATTGAGGAGCAGAACATGTCCAGTATTACTGCCTGCAGCAGATGCCCCATGTCTGCAGGCTCTGACCAGAAGCAGATTTCTATGTGTTTTTTTTTTTTTTCCCAGTAAACTTTATTAACAACATGACAACTTCACCTAAAGACAAGCATCCATATGAATACACATAGTGATGTAGTAACTGTAATATCCAGATAAAATGGTTATTCTACCACTAGTCTTATGTACTGATCACCTGGATGTGTCCTGTGCTCTGACCCAGCACACGTATGTCATGTAACACTGCTGCTTACTGAATGGTGTGACTGATACCAGGAATACATTACACAGGGCTGCTACATGGGCCATACCATTCTACTGCATATAGGGGTCAACCGCCTGATATTAGAAAGGTATGTAGACATGTGCTTGGTGTGCGGCCTTGTATGTTGATATGGACATGATGGGGGACATTTATCAAACTGGTGTAAAGTAGAACTGGCCTTGTTGCCCATAGCAACCAATCAGATTCCACCTTCGATTTTCCAAAAGAGTTGTCAAAAATAAAAGGTGGAATCTGATTGGTTGCTATGGGCAACTAAGCCAGTTTTACTTTACACCAGTTTGATAAATCTCCCCCGATGACTTCTAATCACTTACAATAGGGGGCACATTGTCCCATGTATCAGAATCACTCCCGTGCATGCAGGGTTGTTACTGTGTTGTACTATACACAATACAGGCTGCTGTTTGTGACAGCCTGAATTCTTTCCATGCACAGGCTCTGCTGACAACTCATACAGGACACTTTAATAACATTAAAGGAAATAATTACTGAACATGGAACTGTATAAGGTCCAATTCACACCTCCCTGCCCTAGACCAGTATCTAAATACCCTGACCAAGGCAGAAAGACTTGTTGGCGCTGCCAGGATACATACCCGCTAGCACCCCTCCCCTGCCCCTAGTAACTCCCCGGCTATAAATGTGGAATCCCCTTCTTCTGCTTGTCTCAGGTCTTAGCTCTACAGAACAGATTAATGTGAAGTTAGGGCTCAATCAGACGGCCGTATCCTATCCGCAAAAATGCGGATCCGTTTTTTGTGGATTAGATGCTAACCCATTCACTTCTATGGGGCCCTTTTCTATTCCACGGTTCCGCAAAACAAATGAAACATGTCCTATACTTGTCCGTGAAAATCAGGACATGGCCCCATTGAAGTCTATGTGTCCGCAAAAATACTGAATGCTATCCAATTTTTTTGCAAAAAAACGGATAGCATTCAGTATTTTTGCGGACAGCATACGGCCGTCTGAATGAGCCCTTATAGCAATGTGTTCAGGATGTGTAGCTTCTGTATTCCTCTATGTGTGCATCTACCTGAGACTCTCTGGTCCTCCGGCTTGTCTTCTGCCTTCAGGACGTCGTCATCTTTCTTGATCAGTGACTTCTTTGCCTTGTTTGAAGAGGTCAGGTTGAGTTTCCTCTTCTTGGCACATTTTGGCTTCGTAGTCAGATCTTCTTCCTCTGGAACGATCTGTTGTTTAGGAGACATCTTCTCAGAGGAGCTGGGGGTTTTCTTCTTCCTCTTCTTGCTCCTCTTGGGTGTCTCCTTTTCTTCATCTGGTGAGGTCAGGATGGTACGTTGCTTCTTCCATCGTTTCCTCCCAATGATCCTCTCCTCTTCTTCCTCCATCACGTTCTGCTCATCAGCCGATGAGTCAGAAATCTGTCTCCTCTTCTTTCTTCCTCTCTTCCTCGCAATCTTCTCTTTCTCCATTTTTGCGCTTTCCTCGGGGTAAGCAGAAATGTCCACCGTCGCCAGTCAACTCCAACTGCCACTTCCAACTGCCACCTATCATTAGACACGCAGTTGCCGTGGCGACACACTTGTGATGTGCCCAGTAACTGACCAATAGCGTTCAGCCTTATGTGCCAGCTTTTTTTTTTTAATACTTTGTATGAAAATACATTTCTTATATGAATTATAATGGATTTAATTTTCCATTTTTACTTTGATCTCTATGAAACACATTAAAGACTTTTATCAAATAAAATGTGCCACAAAGGTGTAGTAATAATTTTCATTATAAAAATGGCAGGAGAAACAAGCACCATATTTATGGAAGAGCTCTGTTTTTATGATAAATCTCTGCATCTTCTACTATTCCTCCTTCCTCCTAGAGATTTATGAATAGATTGGCAGCTGGGTGTTACCATTACTCTTGTCAAAGGGCTGTGTCCCTACATAACCTGATCCTATGGACAAGGGGAATGGTAACAAGACTTGTCAGTTAGGGTTGAGCTGCACAGAAACTTTTGGTAGCACTATTAATTGAGTTTATCACATTTTATCTGCAGTCCACAAGATTTCATACAATGCAATGTATTTCTTCAGACTGTCGCCAAAGTGTGATAGATAAAATCAATTAGATGCATGACAAAAATTCTCCATGTTGTGCTGCCTTATTCTTACATGTCCTGGAGTAATAGCATCAGAACACAAGGACAGACCTGTTGGTTGCATTTTTTAATGCCAGAATTTTGCACCAAAATGTGCAATTTTTAAAATAAAATGTTATATCTTGGAATGCACCCCATTTCCTTTTAAGTCATATCTCTTCCTTGATAAGTCACTCCCCATTGGTAAACTTGGTATAGAGGAATTTTTTAAAACTCAGTGCTGCAAAAGTGAGATGATGTGCGCTGCATTGCGCCAAGTTCAACAAGTATGGGCCTAATCATTGTTATCTCCTCTCCATGTTTGCTGCATGTAATAGCATACTTTGTGTGAATGTGCTCTTAGGCCTCGTTCACATTTCCATGTCAGTGTCACATTTAAATGAATGGGTCCATGTGCTGTCCGGCGAAAATACAAAAAATACGGATCTGGGAAAAATCTGGATGATTTTCGTGTGCATTATGTATTTTGCGGAAACAAACAGTTGGCTCCTTATAGAACAGTGCTATGCTTGTCCATAATGCTGACAATAATAGGACATGTTCTATTGTTTGGTGGAACAGACATACGGAAACGGAATGAAAATGGAGAAACTCCCCCCCCCCCCGGACCCATTGAAATGAATGATTCCATCTAAGGTCAGCAAAAAAAACAAAAAAAAACGGAACGTACACGGAAAGAAAATATGTTTGCGTGCATGAGGCCTTATACTGTTCATTGGTATGTAAATGAATGTTGTATGCTGTGGGGGGAAGTAAAAAATAAATATATATATATATATGTATACACTCACCTAAAGAATTATTTGGAACACCTGTTCTATTTCTCATTAATGCAATTCTCTAGTCAACCAATCACATGGCAGTTGCTTCAATGCATTTAGGGGGGTGCTCCTGGTCAAGACAATCTCCTGAACTCCAAACTGAATGTCAGAATGGGAAAGAAAGGTGATTTAAGCAATTTTGAGCGTGGCATGGTTGTTGGTGCCAGACGGGCCGGTCTGAGTATTTCACAATCTGCTCAGTTACTGGGATTTTCACGCACAACCATTTCTAGGGTTTACAAAGAATGGTGTGAAAAGGGAAAAACATCCAGTATGCGTCAGTCCTGTGGGCAAAAATGCCTTGTGGATGCTAGAGGTCAGAGGAGAATGGGCCGACTGATTCAAGCTGATAGAAGAGCAACGTTGACTGAAATAACCTCTCGTTACAACCGAGGTATGCAGCAAAGCATTTGTGAAGCCACAACACGCACAACCTTAAGGCGGATGGGCTACAACATCAGAAGACCCCACCGGGTACCACTCATCTCCACTACAAATAGGAAAAAGAGGCTACAATTTGCACGAGCTCACCAAAATTGGACTGTTGAAGACTGGAAAAATGTTGCCTGGTCTGATGAGTCTCGATTTCTGTTGAGACATTCAAATGGTAGAGTCCGAATTTGGCGTAAACAGAATGAGAACATGTATCCATCCTCTGATGGCTACTTCCAGCACCATGTCACAAAGCTTGAATCATTTCAAATTGGTTTCTTGAACATGACAATGAGTTCACTGTACTAAAATGGCCCCCACAGTCACCAGATCTCAACCCAATAGAGCATCCTTGGGATGTGGTGGAACGGGAGCTTCGTGCCCTGGATGTGCATCCCTCAAATCTCCATCAACTGCAAGATGCTATCCTATCAATATGGGCCAACATTTCTAAAGAATGCTATCAGCACCTTGTTGAATCAATGCCACGTAGAATTAAGGCAGTTCTGAAGGCAAAAGTGGGTCCAACACCGTATTAGTATGGTGTTCCTAATAATTCTTTAGGTGAGTGTATATATATATATATATATATATATACACACACACACCTACCTACCTGTAGGCTGTTCGGGCATGCTGGGAGTTGTAGTTTTGGAACAGCTGGAGGGCCGCAGTTAGAGGATGCCTGCTGTAAACTCATGTCAGGGGATTTATGTGTTTAAAAACTGCTTGGTCATTACTGAATGAAAGCCTGTCACATCATTCAAAAATTGTCTGCACAATTTGTCTTCAGACATTGCTCCTCAGAGAACTTGATTCAAGGAAGTAGATTACAGTCTCCCAGAGAGGCACAGTACCATCGCATCGCTCTTATACGGTATGGGGATGAGTGATAGCATGTTGATCGCTCCTCTCCATGTGACAGAGCACACACAGCATGTAACAGCAGCGTTGTCATGCGCTAGCTATCTAGCGATAGCCGGGACGGTTCGGTTCCCTCCCGGCAACGGCTAGCAGCGTCTATATTTCACAAAGCAGATTATCTGACCAACATCTGTCCATTCTGACCAATTGACAGCGGGTAATAGCCCATCTGACCAACGATTAGAATATATGACAGTTTTGGCCCATTCAGATGGCCGCATGAATGGGTCCCCACCTGTTTTGCTATTGATTTTAATTGGGCTGCAAAAGAATCGTAGAGCTTGTGCTGTCCGCATCTGTGGTTCAGTTCTGCGGCCTGCGGAAAGGATACACCATGTCCTATTCTTGCCCACATTCATAGACAGAAATATGCATATTCTATTATGGCAATGGACATGTGCAGTCTGCAAATTGCGCAACGCACACGCCTGGTATCCATGTTTTGCGGATCCGCAATTTGAGAATCCGATAAACACTACGTTCGTGTGAATGTGCCCTTAATCTGTTGGTACAATACAGACCTTATAACATTCATACTATGTAACTGCATGTTATATTAGAAAGAGAGAGATGTATCTTGGTCCTTGTCATTGCATTGCACTAAGGCTACTTTCACACTGCCGTTTCTCAGTCCGCCTGTGAGATCCGTTTCAAGGCTCTCACAAGCGGCCCAAAACGGATCAGTTTAGCCCCAATGCATTCTGAATGGATAAGGATCCGTTCAGAATGCATCAGTTTGGCTCCGTTCCACCTCCTTTCCGTTCTGGAGCATAGGCGTGCGCAGGGGGTGTGCCGGGTGTTCCTGTGCACACCCTAATTAAGCCTGCTGGCCGGCGAATACTAATGAGCACTTCCATTTTGGAAGCGCTCATTAGTACCGGAGGACCAGGAAGCTGTGAACACTATGTTCTTACCGCTTCTGGGTCCTTGGCTGTGCAGGGCTTTGTGGCATCACACTGTGCGCGCCAGTTCAGAGCACAGCCGACAGCAGGAGGTAGAGGATCGCGGGCGTCGAGGAGTGGCAACGTCCAGGAGCAGAGAGGTAAGTGTTTTTATTTTATTTTATAAAAAATGAGGCTGCTGGGGGCATATGAGGCATAATGGGGGCTAATGAGGCATAATGGGGGCTATTGAGAGGCATAATGGGGGGCTAATGAGACATAAGGGCTGATAATAAATATATATATATATATATATACATATACACGCGTGCGGTGTCTGCGTTTGTGCTTTAGGGCGCACACCCTAATGCAATAGGCTGTGCACGCCTATGCTCTGGAGGCGGACACTAAAACGCTGCTTGCAGCGTCTTGGTGTCCACCTGGCGATGTGGAGCCAAACGGATCCGTCCTGACTTGCAATGTAAGTTAATGGTGACGGATCCGTTTACATTGACACAATGTGGTGCAATTGTAAACGGATCCATCCCCCATTGACTTTCAATGTAAGTCAGGACGGATCCGTTTGACTTACACTTAGGCCACATGCACACGACAGTTGTTTTTCTCGGCCTCCGTTCCGTTTTTTTCTGCGGATGGGATGGGGACCCATTCATTTAAATGGGTCAGCAAAACAAAAAAATGCTGATAGTTCATCCGTTTGTGTTCCGCGTCCATTGTCAGTGTTTCCCTTCAGCAAAAAAAGGTAGTGCATGTACTACATTTTTTTTTACATTTGTGGACAAGGGATCTGTGGAAAAAAACGGATCCTCCAAAAAAAACGGATGCCGCATCCTTTTTTTTTTTTTCTGGACTGACATATTGCGGACGCAAAAAACAACTGTCGTGTGCATGAGACCTTAGACTTAGGCCTCATGCACACAACAGTGTTTTTTCACGGTCAGTGATTTGGCTTCAGTGGTCCGTGTCCGATTTTGCTTCAGTTGTGTTTCCTTGTGTCTTCCTTCTTCTCTTTTTTTTTTTTTTTTGTCTGACAGGGGGAAAAAAAAGGAAAGTTAATGAAAAGTTTAATTTTATTGCACCAAGGTCTTGTAGAAAAAAACGGACACGGACACGGATGACATACCAGTTGTGCATCCGTTCTTTTTTTATGGGTCCGTCTTCTGTTTTCCACTGACAAGAATAGGACAGGTTATATTTTTTTGACGGACCGGAATCACGGATCACGGATGCGGAGAAAAAACTGAGAACTATCATTTTTTTTTTACAGCTACATAGAAATGAATGGGACCTCCCATAAACTGTGAAAAATGACAGAACAGACGTGGATGCACACAACGGTCGTGTGCATGAGGCCTTAGACCTTTTTTTTTTGACAGAGTAATGCAGACGGATCCGTTCTGAACGGATATCAGCATTTGCATTATGGGTGCGGATCCGTCTGTGCAGATAGCAGACGGATCCACACCTAAACGCAGGTGTAAAAGGAGCCTAAGGCTACATTCACACGTCCGTGGTGTGTTGCGGACCCGCAAATTGCGGGTCCGCAACACACCAGCCCGTCACCCCCGCAGAAATGCCTATTCTTGTCCGCAAGCTGCGGACAAGAATAGGACATGCGCTATCTTTTTTGCGGAGCTGCCGACCCAAAAACGGGGCCGCGCTCCGCAATTGCGGCTGCAGACAGCACACTGTGTGCTGTCCGCATCCATTCCGTCCCCATAGAGAATGAATGGGTCCGCACCCGTTCCGCAAAATTGCGGAACGGATGCGGACACATTTTGCGGACGTGTGAATGGAGCCTTAGTTTTAATGAAGTCTGAAACTGTTCATGGACGATCCCTCAATTACCATAAGGGTTAAAATAAGATTAAACTTCGTCCCAGACAGCCAGGTGCCATGGTGGGCTTAGATATAGGTGTTGAACTTCTATTTTTTTTCAAAGTCTGAATGTTGTGAGCTGTGGACCAATAGCATTCCAGGTGGCATACCACATGGTCAGTTGACATGCATATACACTGCTCAAAAAAATAAAGGGAACACTTAAACAACACAATGTAACTCCAAGTCAATCACACTTCTGTGAAATCAAACTGTCCACTTAGGAAGCAACACTGAGTGACAATCAATTTCACATGCTGTTGTGCAAATGGGATAGACAACAGGTGGAAATTATAGGCAATTAGCAAGACACCCCCAATAAAGGAGTGGTTCTGCAGGTGGTGACCACTTCTCAGTTCCTATGCTTCCTGGCTGATGTTTTGGTCACTTTTGAATGCTGACGGTGCTTTCACTCTAGTGGTAGCATGAGACGGAGTCTACAACCCACACAAGTGGCTCAGGTAGTGCAGCTTATCCAGGATGGCACATCAATGCGAGCTGTGGCAAGAAGGTTTGCTGTGTCTGTCAGCGTAGTGTCCAGAGCATGGAGGCGCTACCAGGAGACAGGCCAGTACATCAGGAGACGTGGAGGAGGCCATAGGAGGGCAACAACCAAGCAGCAGGACCGCTACCTCCGCCTTTGTGAAAGGAGGAACAGGAGGAGCACTGCCAGAGCCCTGCAAAATGACCTCCAGCAGGCCACAAATGTGTCTGCTCAAACGGTCAGAAACAGACTCCATGAGGGTGATATGAGGGCCCGACGTCCACAGGTGGGGGTTGTGCTTACAGCCCAACACCGTGCAGGACGTTTGGCATTTGTCAAAAAACACCAAGATTGGCAAATTCGCCACTGGCGCCCTGTGCTCTTCACAGATGAAAGCAGGTTCACACTGAGCACATGTGACAGACGTGACAGAGTCTGGAGACACCGTGGAGAACGTTCTGCTGCCTGCAACATCCTCCAGCATGACCGGTTTGGCATTGGGTCAGTAATGGTGTGGGGTGGCATTTCTTTGGAAGGCCGCACAGCCCTCCATGTGCTCGCCAGAGGTAGCCTGACTGCCATTAGGTACCGAGATGAGATCCTCAGACCCCTTGTGAGACCATATGCTGGAGCGGTTGGCCCTGGGTTCCTCCTAATGCAAGACAATGCTAGACCTCATGTGGCTGGAGTGTGTCAGCAGTTCCTGCAAGACGAAGGCATTGATGCTATGGACTGGCCCGCCCGTTCCCCAGACCTGAATCCAATTGAGCACATCTGGGACATCATGTCTCGCTCTATCCACCAACGTCACGTTGCACCACAGACTGTCCAGGAGTTGGCAGATACTTTAGTCCAGGTCTGGGAGGAGATCCCTCAGGAGACCGTCTGCCACCTCATCAGGAGCATGCACAGGCGTTGTAGGGAGGTCATACAGGCACGTGGAGGCCACACACACTACTGAGCCTCATTTTGACTTGTTTTAAGGACATTACATCAAAGTTGGATCAGCCTGTAGTGTGTTTTTCCACTTTAATTTTGAGGGTGACTCCAAATCTGGACCTCCATGGGTTAAAAAATTTGATTTCCATATTATTATTTTTTGTGTGATTTTGTTGTCAGCACATTCAACTATGTAAAGAACAAAGTATTTCCGAAGAATATTTAATTAATTCAGATCTAGGATGTGTTATTTTTGTGTTCCCTTTATTTTTTTGAGCAGTGTACAAAGTATCAATCTATTTGGCCCTCAGACCATTTTTGCAAAAGCTAGAGGAAGAACTGTTTTCTGTTTTCTCCTGTCTTTGCTAGCTGAGCCACCATTTTGAATACAGCAGAGATGGCCTCTCACAAGGTTGAAATGCACACCCGCCTTGTCTGCAAGAACTGCGTCAAACTTCAGGACAAGCTGTCGGTCCATCTCCGCCGAGTATGCATGAAAATGCAAAGTGCTGAAGACATCAACCAAGCTATGATGGAGGCAAAGGAGAATTTGATGAAGATGGTTGCGAACTTGAGCATTGTTTCCTACAAATCCCTAAATTATCGGAACAGCGACTTTTCAGACCCACAGGACTTCTTTGCTGATTTTTTGCAGCGTCACGGTTGCACACTTACAGATCAACCGTCTGAACGGTGAGAGTAGACTGTGGAGAATGAAACTAACTGACCCCCTTAACACTTAGCAGCTAGGAATAATGACATGACAACCTTCTTTTGTTGGGTGAGAGTCAGTCACAGCTTTATTACTTATTTCTTTATCAGACCAACTTTTATTTTATATCTCAAACCAACATCAACAAATTTGGAGTCTCCAGAAGCGGTATGCCCCACAGACTCCCTCTGTGGGCAAGTCCGCCTTCTTCTCCGTTTTGCTTTTATCACCGACCTCCACGGAGGGGCCCGTGTATTCCTACACGCCGCACCGAACCCCACCCAACAAGAACTGGGCCTGCTCAATTCCATCCTGTAAAACAAGATAAGAAAATATCTAACCCTATGTCATTTAAGTGGACACCATCGGGCCGCATCAAACGCCCGTTGTCGCCTTCCAACTGGCGATGGCGTACAACTACACCAGCTCTGGATCGGATAAAACGTGAAATGCGGTTATTGACTGTGCACCTGGCCCTTTCTATGGCTGTGGCATCCCTGGCACCTTGCCACGTAACCCGGGGAATAATTTCCGACCACACAATAATCGCCTCTTGGAAGAAAGAAGGGAGTCTCTCCAGATCAGCTCTTATCAATGTGATCAATTCCGCTATTTTTAGCAGACACAGGTAATTGCCCCTAGCATGTATAACTAATATCACCGGGGATCGCACTAGATGACTACATTCCACCGCTTCCGGGAGAACCTGAGACCAGCGTAAGCCCCGGACACCCCGCCAGCGTGCTTGAATATTTCGGAAACCAAGGCATCGCCTGCCCGGGCGACTTACTGCTCTCTGTCCTGCCCAAAAAATGTACGAATGGCCGATAAAAACATACTGTAATCTGGGCCGCATCTAAAAGAAAATCAAATCAGTAAATGAGGTCGAACATATGAAGCAAAGCAGGCAGATTTCTAACGCCCAATCCTCTGAACCTCAGCCTCTGGCAACCCAGCGCGAGCCGCCTCCGTGGCTGCCCCAATTCTGAAAGAGTGAGTGCCAAATTCTGAAACTGGTAAGTGAAGAAAAAGGAGGCAACGGCGAAATATGGAACTAAATTGAAAACGAGTAAGGGGGGTGCCGTCAGCATGTATCAGGAAGGTAGCTCCCTCAGGTCGAGTAGACACGAACTGGGCTACAGCGGCATGGGGACCAGCTGGGCCGCCAATCTTATGCAATGGAAGCCAAGCCCCCCGCGCAAAAACGTCTGTTTTAGAGCTCCTGATGAAGACCCTTAGGGCCGAGTCGCTGATGAAAACGTCTGTAGCTGCCAAACCTCCTGCGCGAGCGAGGGAAGGGGAAACCAGCTCTCCAATACGAAGGGCCGCAAAAAAGGCTAAGCAAAAAGCAGCCCTAAATAAACACACCTCATAAGGAGATGAACAAATGGAAGGTAGTAATTGACAAATGCTGGCTAACAAAGCAAATAATACCGGGCGGCGACATTCGCGGCGGACATGCTCCTTACGCCAACCCCTAATAGCTTGCCTGATTAAGAAATGCTGAGTCACGTCCTGCCAACCTCGCATTTTAAGATAATACGCAACTCCCCACAATTTACGCTGCGCAACCAAAGCACTAACTCCCTTGGCTTTCAGGGACAAGATATAAGCAATGGTCACCTGTAAACATGCAGCTGGCAATATAACATTTGCCGAATTCTCCGCCACCGCCCTCCATTCTGCCCACGCCTTACCATGTGCTGACCATGTGGCTGGTGCCACTGAAGCTTGTACCATACTCATCAGTCGTTGATCGGCAAATCCCAAAGCGTTGTCGGGCATGGGATCCCATCTTGGATTGCCGCCGGCAACAGGAACCTGAATTCCTGCCAACGAAAACGAGAGAGAGCGTCAGCTATAGGGTTGTTTACGCCTGGCACATGCTGGGCTCGGAACCAGACATTGAACTCTAGGCATCGGAGGACCAGGTGGCGGAGTAGCGAGAGAACTGGGAGGGAAGAAGAGGTTAATGAGTTAATACAGCAGACTACCGCCATGTTGTCCGTGTAAAAACAGACACGCCTGTTTCGAAAACAGGGACCCCATACGTTGATGGCTACAATAATAGGGAATAATTCCAGTAGAGTGATGTTGGAACAGAGGCCCAGCGAACGCCAAGAGTCAGGCCACGGTGCAGCGCACCACTCCTTGCCTAATATGGCACCAAAACCGGTAGACCCAGCAGCGTCCGTGAATAATGACAAATCCGGAGATGAAATCTGTACAGATTGATAACAAGTGTGGCCATTATACTGAGTCAAAAAGGATTTCCAGACGTGCAAATCCAATTTCAGCTGCTTGGTCAACCGGATGTGGTGAGAAGGCTTTTTTACCCCGCAAGTGGACAGTGATAGTCTACGAGAAAAAACACGAGCCATCGGCATGATGCGACACGCAAATACTAATAATCCTAATAACTCCTGCATTTGTCGTAGCGTCACTGATTTTACTGAAATGAAACCCAATATCAAGGCCGATAATTAAATTTTTGTAATTTTTCGCTTGGTAGGCGAAAAACCATCAGGTTGGTATCAATTTCAATACCCAAAAACGTGATGATTGTCGCCGGACCAACCGTTTTATCCTCAGAGAGGGGGACACCAAATCGAGCCATGAAAAAACGAAATGTATCCAGGAGGAATTGACATTGTTTTGAATTGCCAGGAGAAACAAATAGAAAATCATCTAAATAATGGATAATATTCTGTGAGGCCGTTTCAAAACGGATGACCCATTCCAAAAAGGTGCTGAACAATTCAAAATAATGGCATGATATCGAGCAGCCCATCGGTAGGCATGTGTCATAGTAATAGGCGTCGTCCACCATACGACTTAATAGGTGATAACAATCAGGATGTACAGGGAGTAAACGAAAAGCTGCTTCAATGTCAGATTTGGCCAACAATGCGCCAGTTCCGGCACGGCTAACTAAAGCTACTGCCCTATCAAATGACACATAGGACACCGAAGATTCCTCCTTGGAAATAGCATCATTCACAGATGCGCCCTTTGGAAAGGACAAATGATGTATCAATCTGAATGAACCTGCCTCTTTTTTAGGTATAAGGCCTAAAGGGGAAATACGTATGTTTTTAAACGGAGGGGACTTAAATGGTCCTACTATACGCCCTAGAGAGACTTCTTTAGCTACTTTGCTTCTCAATTGCTCCGGGTTATCCTTTGCAGACTTCAAATTATCAGAAATTGTGGGTAGGGAAGAAAAATAAAATGGAATGAAAAACCCTGACGTGAAACCAGAACGCAGTTGAGCGGACGCCTGCTCATTGGGGTATTGGTCTAGCCACGGGGACATCGCGTGCACGCTCACTGGGGTCTTTCCCTCCGGCAGCAGTGTGGGCTTTATGTACTGGCAGCTGGCGCTGGCATCGGATAGCAGCATGTGAGCCTCCGCAGACGGAACACTCATGCTTGTATTTGCATAGGGCAAAAAATTTACAATGTCCCTCGTTGTATAACTAGCAGGCTCCTGGCCTGCGCACGGCCACTGTGCCGTATGCATTTGCTGATGGAGCAGTGGCCGCGGGATGAAAGGGTTGCGTTCTCTGTGACATCATAAGACGGAGCCATAAATCTGCTGCTTTTACCCCCCAACCTATATCAGGTTGTAAAGCTAACCTTCGGCGGAACTCTTCGTCATACCGCCACCAAGCGGAACCGCCATGCGCCTTAAACACGCTATAAATAGAGTCCATGTAGACGAAGAGGTCCGCCGAGAGTTCAGGGCGGCGCTGAGCCATAGTGTAACCCAAAACCGCAAATTCTTGTATCCAATTACCTATGGTACGCGCCACCTTTGGTCTGCGGTCTATGAAACGCTCAGCATTGGGGCGCCTCTCTTTGTCCACCGTATGCTGATCCACCGAAATTAACGACCAGATGTCAATATACTGGTTAGCCCATATTTTATTTTTGGTGTCATCATCTAGGTGGGCTCCCAACGGCGTCAAGCCGCAAAATATGGATTCTTTATGATCGCTAGGTCTGGACTTGCTGGACAGAGAAGCCTCTGTGGAGGGTTGTGTCAGGGAAGCACCGGGGTCTAATTGTGCTAGCAAGGCCCTAAGCGCAGGAACCAAACCTTTGGCTACTGTATCCGCACCCCAGGCCCCAGTAAAATTGTACTCACCGGTAGCTGGATTCTGATGTGTAGGAGCGACTAAACTCGCCTGTGGAACCGCGCTGGCAGACTCCGCCACGCGGAAAGGCCTTCTTGACTGACGTCTGGGGGCCCGCGTACTCCGAGAATGTGACCTGCCGGAATCCGAGCCGCAGGAGCTCAACTCTGAAGACTAAGGCGACCTCCATCTCGCCGATCTAGACCGTTTCGAACGGCTACTACGGCTATGGGTGCTGGATGCATGGCGGGAACGGCGGCAACGGTGAGAACCCGACCTGCGCCTTTCTCGACGGTCGTGAGCAACTGCAGGTGATCTATGCTGGGAAGAGTAGCGTGGGGCAGACTCCTGTCCAGGAGCGGTAGCCGGCCTGGTCATCTGTACATTGGCAGATGCAATTGGTGTGGGAAGGGAAGGAGGGGTTGACTGTACCAGTGGCGGGGGGGGGGGTAGGAACACAGCTAGTAGGCAGCTGCATTGAAGGGCCTGGAGGGAGCATACTCTGCTGTATGGGCTGCGTGACCTGCGGTGCTACAACCACAGCAGCATTATAAACAGCTTCCCCCAAATGGGCCTCCTCGGTAGGGACAA